>NW_021585468.1:0-241 GCF_001605985.2 Dendrobium catenatum
CCTAAATCAAACAATTGGGCTTGAAATTGAGTCCGAACTGGACTTGACCCGAACCGATTTGGGTCGGTTTGGGTCCGATTGGATCCGATCAAGTTAATTTTGTGAAATTAAACTTGAATCGGTCCCGAAACGTGTCGAATTGGGCTCGACGACGTTCGACGGGGTTCAATTGGTTCGATTTGATTTAAATTAAATTAAATTTGATTTAATTTAATTAAATTGAGGCTCAATTCGGATTAAT
>NW_021585469.1:0-2563 GCF_001605985.2 Dendrobium catenatum
GTGTTTGTCAATCATCAAAACATAATCCATGAAAATATATTTGTAACAAAATCCACTCATGAGCATTCTCATCTATTTAGGCACTTAATGTTATGCTTCTCTTTTAATGACCAATATTTTACACCATAAAGCATTGTAGGTCTTACCACATCTTATAGGATTTTCCTTAAGTTTGAGGGGAGTTTTCTATCACACAATAAGCTCAATGCATTCCTCCACTTTATCCATCCAACTTGAATTCTACTAATAGTATCCACATGAACTCCCTCTCTATTCTTATGAACAAGAAGAATATCTTTATCAAAATACATACACCATAACGCAATTTATTTCATAATCAACTCCCTCTTTATTCTTATCAATAAGAAGAATATCATCAACAAAATTCATACACCATGGAACAATCTCTTGCAAATGTCTACCAACAACATCCATGACCAAAGTAAAAAGAAAATGGGCTATCGGCAGAACTTACGTTGGTTCCGACGAGCGAGGTGGCGAATGACGGCGATGAAGCGATGTACACTAAGGCATGGAGGCGGCTGGGAGCGAAGTAGGAAAGAGGAGTGAAATGAGAAGGAAGGCATTTGTGGAAGGAAAATAGGGCCTTTTCCGATCGATTTTTTGCCGAAAATGTTTCCAGCGGCATTTCTGCTGATAATTTCCTTCTTATTTTTTGCCGGAAGTTAGCACCACTTTTAGTAAAAACGACGGCTTTGTAGCGGGTTTTCCGTCAGGAAACTACCGACGCTTCATTCTCCGAAAAGCCTGCCACACAATTACTGACAGAATATTTGTTGGTTACACTGCTGCTATTACTGGTTGATATATTTTTGCCATGAAGTCCTTCAGTATACCTTTTTTTTCTATAGTGATGCCTTCATAGCTTTTTTCATAAAACTCATGCCGATGCTTTCACTAGAGCTCGACTACATCCATTTGATCTTCCATCTCTCCTCTAATGTTGCCAGCCACTACTTGCTCGACTTTTAGGGAAAGGTTGATTTGAAGAGGTGAGTAAGAGTAGTGATTTAAAAAAAAATGTAAAAAGTTGACTTATTGATCTTTGTGTGTCAATTAGTTGGTATTTAGTTGTATTATAAGTTAATAAATTTGAACTAGGGTTTCATTGCATAGTTAGTTTGAACTAGGGTTTTATTGCACTATTAAACTATTCTATTGGGAACATTAATATAATAAATGAATTAATGAGTTGAGTCTCTCTCTCTCCCTCCTAAATTTTGAGTTGTAGGTAAACTAGAATTTCCATTATTTCTTGCCGAGCGATGATTTCATATAAGTTGTTTTCAGGAGTTTCTTGTGTTGATTTTGATCCTCTTGGCTCATGTCTCTCATGCTGTCTTCTTGGATTTTCTTTCCTTATATTTAATGATGTTAAAGTATACTCTCATAAACAGTGAGCTTGATAGAGTGTTTGTGGGAATCCTAGTTGTTGCGTCTTGGAATATTCGTGGCGGTGGAGAAATATAAATTTTAACATCTTAGTTTTATACAAAGATTCAGTACACAAATAGATAAAAAGAGAGGCTGCAACATTTATAAGGGACACCAAAAATTTTATGTAGAAAACCCTGAAAAGGGGAAAAACCATGGGGCCTGGCGCAGTTTCAATTAATGCACTATTATTTGCAGTCGATTACAAATGAAGCTGTTCCTTTGGGGGAAGGCTTTGGATTGATGTACATCATATGGAGTGCATTATATTGTGGATATAAATAATCATTGTTGACGTGTTCTTTTGGTTGGAAGGACCATAGTCGGTGGGCGACGGAGGTCGGAAGGATTGTCGTCTGGTGGATTAGGCATGAAGGACCGATTGATTAGGTCGGGGAAATAGAGGTTGGAAGGGCCGTTGTCTAGCGATGAAAGTCGTAAGGACCATAGTCAACTGATGATAGTGGTCAGAATAGTCATTTTTAGAGGGCGACGGAGGTCCAGAATCAATTGGAGGCCGTGCAAAAGTCTGGCGTTGGTTAGTGGCTTCAGTATACCTTTTTTTTCTATAGTGATGCCTTCATAGCATAGTCGGTGGGCGACGGAGGTCGGAAGGACCGTCGTCTGGTGGATTAGGCATGAAGGACCGATTGATCAGGTCGGGGAAATAGAGGTTGGAAGGGCCGTTGTCTAGCGATGAAAGTCGTAAGGACCATAGTCAACTGATGATAGTGGTCAGAATAGTCATTTTTAGAGGGCGACGGAGGTCCAGAATCAATTGGAGGCCGTGCAAAAGTCTGGCGTTGGTTAGTGGCTGGGCAGAAAAATTGGCATCAGTTGGCAGTCGGGTAGAAGTCCAACATTAGCTGGTAGCCAAGTAGAAATCCTGTTGCAAATCTATTTTCATGGTTTATATTTTGATGATTGACAAACACTATTTCTCTTGGACTGCTTGTTGCTTCTAACTTTTCAGGAATCGAAGATCGGATGATCAAGACGAAGCCAGTTCAGGATTGCGTAGTTTTAAGGTTGAGTCAGTCTGTAATCTATTTTTTCTCTTGTTGAGTCAGCTTGTAATGTTCAAAAGACTGATACTAAGTAACCCTAC
>NW_021585470.1:0-323 GCF_001605985.2 Dendrobium catenatum
GATGGGGGTTCCTCTAATGCGGCCTTTCTTATGGCTTGTTGAGTAGATGGGGCTACCAGCGATCCGGCCATATTTGGGCTTGTTGGATCCGACCTTTTACACCCATTCAGGCTTCAGACTTGAGCTATGGGAATTGCGCTTCCCAATGCTGATTTTACTGAAGTTAATAGATTTGGAGTCATTCTTCGAAGTTGTAGATTTTAGATCCTACGAACATTCAGTGGTTGTTTGTGACTCATCCTTCTACTGGAACTTTGATTCTCCAGTCATTTGGGAGAATTCGGTGGACTACGATCACTTAAACTTGTCGAGTCAAATTTGCC
>NW_021585471.1:0-474 GCF_001605985.2 Dendrobium catenatum
GTATGTACGCATCTAGACGGTTATAGGAATAAGCATAATTATTATTTCTGATCGTACGTATGAACTTAGAGTTCGTACATATGAACCACACGACATTCTTAATGGGGGACGATTCTAACCATCATAAAAATGATCTTAAATAACAGATCATCCTGGGCGAACACCTGTTTGTCTGTACAATCATTTGGTCAAAACGTCTGTACAAAAGGATGCATCGTAACTCATATGATTATAAAAAGTTGTTTCATTTTAATCGTACTCGTTCATCCATACGATGTTTTGCTTCATACATACGAACCCATGCATCATACGAGATGAACCAAATTTAGTCTGTACGAAATTAAATTATTTTTCTTTAAGTTGAAAGGATTTAAACTCAAACTTCATTCTCTTCAAAAGTCCTTTCAACCTTTTTTTCCCCTTTGATCTTTCTATGGCGAGTTCAAGTAAGAGGGTTAGACAAGCTAAGAAACT
>NW_021585472.1:0-214 GCF_001605985.2 Dendrobium catenatum
GCCCAGATTTCTCATTTCTTAATTTCATTCGGCACATTACTCCGTACGCAACCAAACCTCGGTTCGATAATAGGTAATTTACTTAAATTGATAACTTAGGCACAACGATAAACATATCAACCATTAAATATATAATCATTAAAATATCTACAGACTCCGATCCCAAACAAAAATAATAAAAAAAACTGAATATGAACCATTGCAATAATAAAGA
>NW_021585473.1:0-371 GCF_001605985.2 Dendrobium catenatum
TGGGCAGCTGAGCTGGTGGGCAAACTTTGAGAGGTGAGCTGGCAGGCGAATCAATTCGCTGGGAAAGTTGTCAAATTGGCCGAATCTAATTCAACGACTGGAGGCAATCATGACCCTAGAACAACTACCAATCCCAAGCAATTTCTTTTAGTTATATTAGATAATAAATTAAGAGAGATAAATTAAATTTTTTCTTTCAAATAAGAAATCTTATTTTTACTACTTTTTTGCTTTAACTGTGTTATTTGTGTATTTAAATATCGCAAGATATATATAAACTTTGTAATTTGTATTTATATAATTTGCCATATTATTTTATAGTCTCAAATTAATTAGTAAATTAATATAATTATTTATTTAAAATTACATAA
>NW_021585474.1:0-214 GCF_001605985.2 Dendrobium catenatum
GATACCACTTGAAAGTTCGTTAGGGATGTTAGGCCCTATTGAACTAGTCCCAAGGCTAATAAAAACAGAGGTGAATTGGTAATAAAATATATTTCAATCAAAACACAATATTCAAACCAATATCACCACAACGAAAACTAAAGTGCAGAAATTAAATGAGGAAGTAATAAAGAAAGCACACACCAAATTTATAATGGTTCGGTCAAACCTTGAC
>NW_021585475.1:0-597 GCF_001605985.2 Dendrobium catenatum
AAGAAAAACCGTCCAAAAACTGCAAGTATTCAATTCTATACGCAATGGATCGTCCCGTATGATCGTGGATCGTCCTGGACGACTTTACTTAAACGATTTGAAATGACCCCATTTGTATATGTGTACGAAATATCTTCGTACAGCTAGTTGTCCCGTACGAACTAGGTTCGTCCGGTAAGAACGGTTATTTCTAGGTCAGTTCTAGAAACTGCTGAAAACCGTTCTAAGTCGGTTAATCGTTTGGACAAAAATTTATTCGTCTCGACTAAATTTTTACAGAGGAACGATCGTCCTGGATGATTATTATTTTCGTTTGGATGAAAATTTTCCAGAGGACCAATCGACATGGACGATAATTTAATTTCGTATGGTTGAAAATTTTCTAGAGACCAGATCGTCTTGGACGATTATTAATTTCGTCTGGACAAAAATTATCCAGAGGACCAATCGCCATTGACGATAATTTAATTTTGTCTGGATGAAAATTTTACAGAGAACCAATCATCCTGGACGATTGTAAAATTTGTCCTGGACGAATAGTGGTGGGAAAAATTATGGTGTCACCACGCAGATTTTGATTTCTCCTATTTTATAATC
>NW_021585476.1:0-225 GCF_001605985.2 Dendrobium catenatum
AGGTGAGGGCCTCTGACGAAGGTGAGGGCCTCTGACAAAGGTGAGGGCCTTAGATGGGGGTCTGGAAAAGTTGAGCGTCTCTAGCGAAGGTGAGGGCCTTAGGTGGGGGTCCGACGAAGCTCCGGCGTTGGTTCGGTGAGGCTCCGACGGTGGTCCGGCGAGGCTCCGGCTGTGGTCCGGCAAGGCTCTGGCGAGGGTGAGGGCCACAGGTGGTGGTTCGACAAG
>NW_021585477.1:0-436 GCF_001605985.2 Dendrobium catenatum
AACCTCTTATATATTTTAATATGTTCAAATGAGTATAGTCAATATTATTTTTTATTGAAATCTCAACTACTTTTCCTTGATTTCAATTCGTGCAAATGAAAACAGACAAATATAGTTTATCAATCACATTTTCAAAAGAGGATTAAAGCCTCGCTATAAAGATTATGAACTTATGACACCTCTTATTGAATTTAATCAATCCAAATAAGGATAATTGATTCTAGTTTTAGTGTAAAATCTCCCCAAATGAATTAAAAGCCTTGGTCAATATGAGAAAAATGTAATAAATAAAATTAATTATTAAAAATTACTAAATAGCAACAAAATAAATATTCATTAGCGTCCAAAAAAATGGTCGTTAATATGTCAAATTTTAGCGACAACAAAAAAATTTGGTCGATAAAAGCCTCAGCGACGAGGCTACTGCGACAAATCA
>NW_021585478.1:0-257 GCF_001605985.2 Dendrobium catenatum
GTCAACTTAAACCAAAATTAGGTTGCTAAAATGTAAAACCCAACATAGGATAGTTTGGGCACCTCTGAGTTTCACCTCATAATCAAGTGCCCCTACTTCAACTCCTTTGGCTTTCTTTTCCAAAAATCTAAATCTAAGTTGATCCACTCCTCCTTGAAATTCCTAAGGATCAAACCCTTTAATTAAGACTTTCATGGATTTCAAAACACAACAAAAAAGTAAGCTTTAGCCAATGTTTAAATGACTACAAAAAAAAA
>NW_021585479.1:0-851 GCF_001605985.2 Dendrobium catenatum
TGCTGTTTTCAGGCGTATAGCACCAGAGGACCCAATCATATAATACCCGATTTTTCAAATATAAAAATTAATATGCCTATGTATGCCTAAGAGCATCTCCAACCGAACGCCAAAAGTGCCTATGGCGTCGTTCGGTCGCTCCAACCGAATGCCAAATCTTTCACCATTTACTTGCGGGTGAACAGTGCCACGTCAATATTGGCGTTGCACTGTTCACCTAAGCTATTTTGCTCTCTCAACCAGATTTGCGCGTGAATGGGAGAATGATCGTTACGTTCGCAGAAGCACTTAAAATGGAGTTCGATTGGAGCAGAACTACCGCATTTTGGAGTTTTGCTATATTTTGCCGTCAAAAATGAAGTTATCAGTTGGAGATGCCTCAAGTCTGTTGAACTTATTTTTTTATGGAAGTGTTACAATGATCTTATCAGTTGAATGAAAAATCTCAAACTAAAGAATAATGAAATTGAGAATGAAGAACATTAACTTGTTGAAGGTAAAATATCACTTGCACTAAGGGGCTGTTTGGTAGTAGAAATTAAGCCGGATTTGTGGTGCGTTTGAGCAAAATCCAACCAAACAGCCTAAAAGGCAAAACCAAATCTCACAAAAAATGAAAGCTGTTGCAAATGAAAAATTTCGCCTTTTTGTTCTAAATCCTTTTTGTGGAATTTAATAAATTCGTTGGTTGGAGAGGAATAGTACTCATTAAATCCGTTATATAGCCAAAGTCACAATATTTAATAGAATTTATAATGAATGTTACCAAATAATTTTCAGAATTTGGGCCCCTCAAAATCCCTAAATAATAGTGGTTTAAAATGAGTGCTAATCTAGAGTCATAGTTAACT
>NW_021585480.1:0-221 GCF_001605985.2 Dendrobium catenatum
TAGAGGACGGAACGAGAAGTAGAGGAGGAATATGATTTTCTGATCGCTGTGTTTGTCCGTTGTCCGCGGCAGCTGAGGATCTGAGAGGAAAAACAGATTCGTGAAAGACTACATGTCTTGATATGTATATTTTATTGTTGGATAAATTTAGACACTTGTAGCCTTTGTGCTGGTGGGAATAGCCTTCCAATTTGTTCGTGGTATAAGGTTGGAGCCACGGG
>NW_021585481.1:0-226 GCF_001605985.2 Dendrobium catenatum
AACACAAGGTTTATAGTGGTTCGATGTAACATGACCTACATCCACTCCCCGGAGGCACCCTCCGAGTATTGCACTAATACTACTAGTTACTCTCCTTTTGCACCCACAACAAGGTAGAGAAGCCATTACAAAACTATTTTTCACCACTATGCAGTGCGGTAGAGAACCATCATCCATTTACACTTTCATAGTGTTGGTAGAGAACCGTCATTCTTTACACTCTCCC
>NW_021585482.1:0-320 GCF_001605985.2 Dendrobium catenatum
TCTTAGGATCCACTCTAGACTTTAAGATTCTTTCCTAAAGCCAGACCTTAGGGCCTACTCTAGAGCTTAAGATTCTTTTCTAGAGTAGACCTCAGGGCCTACTCTAGACTTTAAGACTCTTTCCTAGAGCCAGACTTTAGGGCCTACTCTAGAGCTTAGGATTCTTTTATATCCCAAATTCTAGAGCCCATCTAGATCCTAGGACCAATCCAGACTCAAATCAATCCCTGTCTTTGATCAACTCCAACCTCAAATCAATCCCTACCTTTGATCAACTCCAACCTCAAGTTAATCCCTACCCTTGATTAATTCAAATCTCA
>NW_021585483.1:0-236 GCF_001605985.2 Dendrobium catenatum
GTAAATAATCATTATAAATTAAAATTATTATATTTAAATTAATATATTAAATTAAACATTTTGTAATAAATTAATTTATTTAAATAGTATATCAATTGAACCGATCGATTGTTAAAAATAGCAATTGATTTACTGGTTGGCTGATTAAACCGGTTGTTTAAATTGGTTCACATTAATTTGATGCTGGGCCGATTTTTAAGACGGACCGAACCAAATCATATATCTAGCTAGTTCAC
>NW_021585484.1:0-206 GCF_001605985.2 Dendrobium catenatum
TATGTCGACTCATATCTAGTCGCATAGAAGGATCGGGCTAGAACTTGAATTCATTTATTGACCTGTGTAATATCCTCAGACATCACATGTGTATTGTAACATGCTAGTTGTGGCTCATGCTGGTATTAAGGAAGGCATTTTTGTAATTATTTGTTGAACCTTGTCGACGCTATCTAATTGCCAATAAAGAATTTTGTTAGAAATTA
>NW_021585485.1:0-210 GCF_001605985.2 Dendrobium catenatum
CAAATTCAAAATTTCTTTAACATTGAATATAACTGTATATATATATTCATGTGAAAATAAGTTACATGTCTATTGTTCTTATAAGGTAGCATGTGAGCTTAGTTCAACAATTGCATATCATTACAGGTGCTAACATTATTTTTGTAAGATGTCATATACATTGAAATTATTTCTTGCAAAGATACATACACTTCAAAATTGCTTAAATAA
>NW_021585486.1:0-357 GCF_001605985.2 Dendrobium catenatum
AATGATGACTTTCTTACTGCTTCATAAAGCAACTTTCTAATACATAAATTAAATTTTTGTACTAAAAAATTGATTTATAAAGCAGTAAGAAAGCTGTCCCAAACGAAACATTAATCTCTTTCTAACCATGTGGAAAACTTTGATATGAAAAATTATGAAATACTTCATAAATTGAGTTTGTAACATATTTTTTTTAAACTAAGGCTTCGTTTGGAAAGGCTTTTTTATTGCTTATTAAAGCAGCTTTTTAATATAAAAAATATTAATTTTTATACTAAAAAAATGCTTTAAAAAGTAATAAGAAAACATCTCAAATGAAATCTAAGTGGTTTGGTGAATATATAAATTGATTTATTT
>NW_021585487.1:0-256 GCF_001605985.2 Dendrobium catenatum
ATTATGAAATTATGGAGATCGGATATAGCTTCTTTTTTAGTCATCAAAACTTTTGATCAATGTGTAATTGGATAGCTTAATGTCCTTAACAAAGGAATATGGATGATGACTACTGTTTATGGAAGCAAGGAGACCGAGAAGAGGAAATTGGTATGGGATTGTATTCATGAGCAATCACACAGGAGGATTCCAGCTGTTATCGATGGACATTTCAACTGTATTTTTTCTCAAAGGGAAAAAAAAGGAGGAAGAAAGT
>NW_021585488.1:0-295 GCF_001605985.2 Dendrobium catenatum
TTATTCTATTTGATATTTCTTCTTTCTAGAGCGAACATTGAACCAATTCAACTTTTCTTATCTAAATTATTCTTTGATTTAAAATTTAGTCTTTCTTTTTTCAATCAAGACTTTGATGTTTTTTGTGCAAATAGTTTAAAATTGTCTCCTTTATCATTTATTAGATTTGTCTATATTAACTTTTTTTTTTAGGGGATTATTTTTATGTGATGACAAAATAGGAGGAGGTTATTATTTGTATTTAGTTTTGAGTTATTATTTATGTTTGAAGTCTTTTGGTTTTATGTTTGTCTTT
>NW_021585489.1:0-306 GCF_001605985.2 Dendrobium catenatum
GCTACACTATCAGTATTTAGAAGGTAAGGAAAGCCCAATGGCAAATATGTTGAAAGATATCTCAACGATTTAGAAATAAATACAGCGAATTTGTATGTACTACCGAACTGTGAAGAAGTTGAGTCAATCTTAGAGTAAGTTCTTGCATAATGTTAATAATTAATTAGTAATGTTTATTTAAAATACTAAAGTATTATAAAATACTAAAGTATTATTTATCACCAGGTATTTCGTAAGCAATTTGCCTTTGACAGATTCAAGGGATATTAAGCAAGCTGTTGCAAATGAATTTCCAACTTGGTTCAG
>NW_021585490.1:0-464 GCF_001605985.2 Dendrobium catenatum
TTCATATATAATATATACATATACAAATGTACTATATCCGTGTATAGATAGTTATGTGGGGATTTTCAAAGTCAACAAATTTCTCATTCAAGAAAGTTTCTTCTTACATATCTGACTAGTTACTATGACTCTACTTAAAGTTCAGCATTCTACAAACGAAAATGTTCATATTTACATTATTGATTCCATGATATGGTGTCTTATGAATTATGTGTAGTAGTACTTCACAGAGAGAACAATCATGGACTATCAAGCCTCATCCTCGCAAAGGAGATCTGACAGCATTACAACATGTAACAGAAATGTCTGTAAAATTATCATCCAATAAAGAAGAACTCCCTTCTTGCTCTATCGACCATACCTTCCCAGCCATTTTCTTCTCCGCTGGGGGTTACATGGGAAACACTTTCCATGACTTTACAGACACTCTTATCCCTCTCTTCATCACATCAACCAGTTTCAGA
>NW_021585491.1:0-262 GCF_001605985.2 Dendrobium catenatum
TGAACTGATTTTGACCTATGTTTGACCAAAAAGTTGGCTTTTTGATTTTGAATGATTTTGGAAGGTTTGAAATTTTTGATAAATACTAGACTTGATTTTGAGTTGAATGCAAGTGATTTTATTCAATTTGGAGTTTTCTAGAGTTAGTTATGATTTTTCAAAGTTTGATGTATTTATTGAATTTTTTAAATTATTTAATTAGAAGGGTTTTCTTGATTTTGCTCCAAATGAATTCCAAACTCCTTAAAATCAACTTCAAATG
>NW_021585492.1:0-267 GCF_001605985.2 Dendrobium catenatum
ATTATTGAAAAATGTGAATTCTATTTTTTTAAGTATTATATACATATTTTATGTATTATTTTCTTGTATTTATGAAAAAATGCTCTTTTATCCACCTAATTTTTTGCATATAAAATTAAAATCTTTCTTTAATGATTGATAATTTAGAATTTAGATGTTTAGTATGTAAAATAGAAAAACTATAGAGCAACACTAGCTTACTCCATTTTTGGCTACACTAGACTTATTATTATTATTATTTTATTTTAGCTCTACTGCGGACTTGAA
>NW_021585493.1:0-466 GCF_001605985.2 Dendrobium catenatum
AATCCAAACTTCGCACAGAATAATTTCTCCACACCATTTAAATCCTTTTTGAAAGTATTCATAGGTCATTATGGATGGATTTGATTGTGGTGTTTTCAGTGGAAGGCTATTGGCTGGCTTGGATATGTGCCAGTAAATCCACCAATGGTTGCTCAAAGACATCTACCTAAATCTTTGTACATATGACAGCCGCAATTGTTTGTCACATGAAGAGAAGAAAGCGACCAATTATTTTATTAATGAATCATGCTTATCTTTGGAGGAGGATGCTTTCCATCCATGCACTATTATTAATAATAATTATTCATAACTTAATTTATTATGAATTTAATCTTTCTTTTTTACTCTAACATGAGTTTTATGTAGATTAATATTTTAAATTATTTTAATATATGTATGATCATTATTGTTTAATTTATTACTCTGATGGCGATCGAGAATTCATCTTTATTAAGTTGGATGGAAT
>NW_021585494.1:0-216 GCF_001605985.2 Dendrobium catenatum
TCCGACATTCCAACAATTATTGATTTTCCAATGCTATTAGAGTCTAAATTTTCGGGTTATGGTGTTCAACATAATTGGACAAAAAAAGTATTTTCTAGACATTACCTTATTGGAGAACTAATTTGATAAGACATAACTTGGATGTTATGCACATTGAGAAGAACTTCTTGGATAATATTATTAATACAATTATGGATGTTAAAGGTAAGAGTAAAG
>NW_021585495.1:0-917 GCF_001605985.2 Dendrobium catenatum
TGGAGTAATGCATCGGGCTTGTTGTGTGATAGAAAAGTACCCCTCAAACTGGAAAATTCTATAAGATGGTGGTGAGGCCTGCAATGCTTTATGGTGCAAAATGTTGACCATTAAAAGAGAAGCATAATACTAAGTTAAGTGTGGCAGAGACGAGGATGCTCAGGTGGATGAGTGGCCTTACCCTTAGAGATAGGATACGAAATGAGCATATACATGAAATGGTTGGAGTAGATCTAGTCGAAGATAAGATTTGAGTGAGTTGCCTTAGATGGTTTGGTCACATAAAACGACGGCCTTTCGATGATCTGTTTAGGAAAGTAGATGTATTAGGTTTGACTTATGTTAAGAAAGATAGAGGCATACCTAAAAAGACTTAGTTAGAAAATATTAAGAATTATTTTTCTTTATTTGATTTAAACAAGAATATGACTTTTAATAGGATACAATGGAGAAAAAAGATTCATGTAGCCGACCCCATGTAGTGGGATAAAGGCTTGATGTTGTTGTTGTTGTTGATCTTATCATGGATGACTGAAATATCATTTTTTAAATATGAAATTTGAGTTTGGAGATCTAAAATTTCATATTTCATTTGTTTGATCTCCCCTTCTATTACTTCAACCTTTTTCCTTACCATGAGTGCTCAGATCTTGGCTCCAAACAACAAAAATGGCAAAAAAACAACATTTTGGCCTTCAGACAATAAAAAAGAACAGATCAACGAGTAAAACGCTACAGAAATCAACCAAGAGACTTCGATTTTGGCCAAGAAATTGCTCTGATGGCAATTTGTTAGGAAATACTTGGAATTTTCATGTAAAACCTAACTATCTTAATGAAAACAGCGAGAACGATCCATAAATCCAAAGGAAAAACCATAAAAACAGTAATTTTATTGCGATAGTCAAAATAACAGA
>NW_021585496.1:0-211 GCF_001605985.2 Dendrobium catenatum
TTATTAAGCCTTTCTTTGGGGCAGCTTTCTTACTATTATAAAGCAGTTTTCTAGCATAAAATTATACTAGCAAAAAGTTGCTTTATAAAGTAATAAGAAAGCCGTCCCAAACAAACCCTAAATCTCTTTGAGTGATTCACAATTTTAAATAGGTATAATATGAGATTTGTATATCCAAAATATTAAAAATCATATATATATATATATATAT
>NW_021585497.1:0-265 GCF_001605985.2 Dendrobium catenatum
AAGTGATTCCCGACTGGGGGGCAATTATTACTCCAATATCAAAAGATCGCCCTTATCAACTTCTTGATATCTTTCATTACTGCATCAATTTCATAAGAATCAGATGCGAACTGGGGGGCAACCTTAACTCCGACTATGGTCAAGAAGTTTCCACCAATATTTCAAATATCAATAAGATATTTCAGGAAAATCTCAGCAAATGCAAGGATACTTCCTATCAATAGTAAGCTTCATACAGTCCCCTGTAGGACTCATACTCCTTGGG
>NW_021585498.1:0-268 GCF_001605985.2 Dendrobium catenatum
ATATCATATGTAGATGCTCCTTATTCTCTCCATACTTCTCCATCAAACCTCTCAATAAATGTATAGCTTCCATAGTAGACCTACTCGGCATCAATTCAAATTGATTTTGAGAAACACTAGTATCACGCTACAAACTATGATCCATAACTCTCTCCCATAGTTTTTTAAAGTATGCACATTAACTTAATTCCTCTATAATTCGCACAATCATGTGCATCACATTTAGTCTTGAAAATATGAATCAACACACTCATTTTCCACTCATCTG
>NW_021585499.1:0-406 GCF_001605985.2 Dendrobium catenatum
ATATTATCTTTACATTAGCTTCATAGTTTTGTAAATCTTCATGCACAAATGCCCCAATAATGACTCTGTTTAGGCCATCCATTACTAGAGTTTTAGATGAGGTTGATGGGACTCATTGATTTTCTTAATTCTTTATATGTTGGATCAAAGGAATGTGGCTACAAGCAAGAATGAGATAGATAAGTTTCATAAGTTTTGTAACCATTATAAGTTATTTGGACAAGACATTTCATTATATATAGGCAAGTAATAATATCCAAGAAAACACTCTAACTAAAGTAAGTACTGCTATTTGGCACATTTTGATCTTACACTACAAGAGGATTCTATTAATATGTCTAATTCTTCGCATTCTTTATCTCATACTTTGTTCCCACTTTCAAGGGCCCATCTAACAACTCAACAT
>NW_021585500.1:0-277 GCF_001605985.2 Dendrobium catenatum
GTTGCAAGTATTTATGATTCATGCATTGTGTGAATGCAGTGTAAATTAAATACCATTCATTTTGATGTCTCATGCTTGTTTTGTTTGTTATAAAATATGATCATGAAATTATTTTTTTGTGTTTAATTAACTATAAAATGAATTCATTTTTTATGTAATCAACAATTTAAATATTTATTAGTGCAATATCTTTTTCATGTAACCGACCTCATGTAGTGGGATAAACACTTGATGTTATTGTAATATCTTTTTTTTATAATATTAATATAAATTAGCT
>NW_021585501.1:0-275 GCF_001605985.2 Dendrobium catenatum
TTTTTTAAGGGCTAACAATGAGGTTATTTTAGCATGATGCAATTTGTTTTTGTTGTATCGTTTTCTTTGTGAGTTTTCTAGCAGCGCCTAGGGTTTGTTGGAGAGTAGATCTACCTCTTAAATAGTAGATCAATTGTATTTTTCATTATTGTTGAAGGATTAATAAAAAATCAGTCCCTATCTTCGAGTTCCTATAGTTTTCTATATGTTACCTTGCTATTTTTACTTCTAAAACATTGCATACCAGTCAATCAGTTAGAATTAACCCAAAACAA
>NW_021585502.1:0-624 GCF_001605985.2 Dendrobium catenatum
GTTCTGATTTCCTATAGGCGTAAGCCCCTATAGTTAAATACCCATCCCGATTATGAGAGAGAACTTTCGATTAAGGCTAGTCGTCAATCAGATACATGTAGAGTACATGTTATCTGTCATATAGTAGCAGCATATATTTGGATCTGGAAATATTTGGATGTTTGAAAATTTTGATATTTAAAATAAAAATTTCACCATCTTGCACATAAAGCAGATGGTGGGGGAATTGATGATAGACCCGATCAAGATCCCATGGTTCCGTCGTCTCGGCCCATCGTGATCCCTGGTCTACTTAGTCAGAGGAGGTAGTCAACCCAACCTAACATAATGATCCTTGTCGACAGCCATGGGTTGTTTCGTCCAAGGGGACCTTGTAGATCTGGGATGGATATTTGCCTAAGGGGACAAATTTGAATCCACCTTAGCTAACAGAGGGCTTTGTACCCTATCAATCATAGCCTATTGATTCATATCTCAATGATTTGATATCACTAAGGAACGTATTGGCTCTGGTCATAACCAGTATTTTGTGGTATCACTTGGCGGCAAAATCATTCGGTTCAAAGAGCCCCGGGTCATAACCGTTTATCTTGCCGTGCCATTTGGCGGTAAAATCGTAGGTTA
>NW_021585503.1:0-439 GCF_001605985.2 Dendrobium catenatum
CTAACTGATATGCAACATTTTGTGTTTTTATGTCTTTCCTATATGTGTTTATCTAAATGTTGCATTTTGTTTTGATGTATTAAACCTATAATTGTTTTAAAATATTTTTTTACACTTTAATTTTATCCATAGATTATGTGAGCAACATGAGTGATAAATTGTATTGTTTATCTTCTATTAAATTCTACTCACTTATATGTTTTAAAATGATTTTTAAGAAATGTCGGCACACACCAAAACACATGTTAGAAATACAGGATGCAGAGAACAAACTGAAGTTGAAATAGATGTTCCAACAAATACCATTGAAACTTATGTTACAGGTATGCCTCATATTTAAGATATTGTCAAAACTTTCTATGCTTATTTTTTATTTGCATTATCTTACTTATAAGATTTAAATTTTAAGATATTTTTTCATAGCAGGTAGAAGCAATGA
>NW_021585504.1:0-238 GCF_001605985.2 Dendrobium catenatum
TTAAAACTTATCAACAAATTAAATTAATTAAAATGGATCATAATCCACTAATATTTAGACTCTAACTAAAGTTTTCTTTTCAGTCATCCAACAAACCTAAACTCTAGGCAACTTTAACTAAGTACCGAACTTAGGATCTATCTAAATCTCACAAGACTTATACACACGTAGAATTGTTTGCTAGGGCACCACTTCTAGACTATGATAGGCCGATGTTTCCTTTTCTGCTGTGTGCCGG
>NW_021585505.1:0-713 GCF_001605985.2 Dendrobium catenatum
AAACCCAAATTATTGACAACACGAACAATTTGATTAAAAAAACTTTATGGTGGATTCAACAATCTTGCAAAAGATTCCTATGCGATAAAAAAAAATGAAGGGAGATAAAAAAAATAGTTTCAAAATCCAATTTAAAATATGATGAAGATTTTGAATCAAAAGTAAAATAACCTCTTTAAGAAGAGAGAAAGAGAAACATTAATACAAGTTTCCTTCCTTTGACTGTTTTAGAGAAGTCAAACACAACTTACCAAAGATTTCAAAAAACAAACAGGAAGTAGATTTTTCATTTTTAGAAAAGTAAATGTGTGTGTTGATGAGAGAAAAACTTTCACGAAAAAAAAAATTTCAAAGAATAAACAAAACTCAAAAATAAAAAAAGAAAAATACAAAAACACAACACAAAAATATGAAAGGCTCTTAATGATTATCTCTCTTCTGGTCCGATGCTTCAGAGACCAGATCTGCCCATGAGATTTTTTTCCTTTCATTATTTCTCTAGTTTAAATTTTGCTTCGCCCTTCCCTTTTCTTTCGTAGGAAAAATTCTTAAATTAGGGCACTGATTTTTCATATATCCATGCTTCCTACATCGAAAGCAAATAACATCAGAAGAAATATGTACATCCTTACCACTTTTATCTTTTTTTTCCACTTTTGCTTATGCTTAGGTGAGTTTTGTGATTTGCTTGACACGCCATTGTATTCGTCACC
>NW_021585506.1:0-329 GCF_001605985.2 Dendrobium catenatum
GGAGGTTTGGAGTGAGTTTGGTACAAAAATGAGAAAACCATTCTAATTAACTAATTAAATAATTGAATGCTCAAACTTAAAAAATTCTTAAATAACTATAAAAAACTCAAAATAGAACTAACTCAAAGGCATTGGAATCCTCTCAAGGTCTAATATTTATGAAAAACACCAATTTTCCATAACTCATAAAAATCAAAAAGTCAATGTTTTAGTCATTCTTAGTTTAACACACTCAAACATTGAAAAATAATAACTAATTTTAAAAAAATCCAAATCTAGTAAACTTAATGGCATTTTACTCATCTTAGGATCTCATATTTATAAAAAAA
>NW_021585507.1:0-215 GCF_001605985.2 Dendrobium catenatum
TGAATTGTCGTTCAAGCTCAAGCAGCTCGACGAGCTTTTTTTTCCTCCATTGAGTCAAGCTCGATCTCGGTATTTGACAGCCGAGCTCAGCTCGAACACCCCCTGAGTCGAGCTCGACTGACTCATTTACAGCCCTATGCAGGTCTAACCACCATTATCATTTTTTTATGAGAAATAATTTGAATATTTACATCTTCATAAGAAAATTAAATTTT
>NW_021585508.1:0-204 GCF_001605985.2 Dendrobium catenatum
GAGGTAGGAGAAGTGGATCCTTTGCTATCAATGCGGATTGATGTGTAAGTGAGCACATGACGGTCTATTTTCAAATAAGAAGGATAGATATGCCATAAAGGACCTACACCACAATCAGCATCTCAGTTGAAACAAGAAAGATTTGACATAAGGTGAAATAGACATGAGGCAATTACGATGAATATTCTACAAACATTTGGTAGA
>NW_021585509.1:0-1264 GCF_001605985.2 Dendrobium catenatum
ATCCTTTCACTATGGATGCCTGGGGCGTCACAGGAGGCCCAATCAAAAAGAGAAGGAAGAGTTTTCTTGCAACCAAACTCCTCCTCGACCACCTCTTGGCCACCGACTGACGTCGAACTTTCACCCGTCGTCGAACTTCTGCCCGTCGACAGTCTCTCGCCGGATTTCTACCTAACGCAGAATTTTCGCTCATCGTCGGACTTCTGCCCGTCGTCGGACTTTCGTCGGATTCTACCTGCGCCGGACTTCCGCTCGTCGCTAGAATTTTGCATATCGTCAGACTTCTACTCAACGCCAGACTTCGACTTCTACTCAACACCAGACTTCTGCCCGTCATCAGACATTTGCACTAGCCAGAGTCTTGTCAAACTTCTACCCGACATAGAACTTCCGCCCTTCGCTGGACTTTTGCCCGTTGTCACACTCGTCAAACTTTATCGGACGCAGAACTTCCGCTTGTCGTCAGACTTCTGCCTATCCTCGGAATTTCATCAGACTTCTACCCGATGCCAGACTTTTGTCCGTCTCCGGATTTCTACCTGACGTCGAACTTTCGCCTGTCAACGATCCTTTTGACCTCCGTTACTAGACAACGGTATTTTTGGCCTCCATCAACCGCCAACTATGGTCCTTCCAACCTCCATCACCAACTGACTACGATCCTTCCGACCTCGTTCACCCGACAATAGTCTTTCAGACCACTGTTGCCCGCTGACTACGGTCCTTAAATCATCCATCGCCAAATAATGGTCTTTCTGGCACTATCGCCCGCCAACTATGATCCTGGTCCTTATGACCTCCATAGCTAGGTTGTTGTCCTTCCGACCTCCAGCGTCAGACAACAGTCTTTTTTTATCACTGTTGCTCGCCAACTATGGTCCCTCCGACCACCGTCACCAAACTACGATCTTTCTGACCTCCGTCTTCAACTGACCAAACAAACATATCAATAGTGATTCTTTTAAAGTAGAATTATTCAAATTGGGCCAGGCTCCTGTGATTTTTTTCCTTTTCAAAGATTTTCACGTAAAAATCTTGATATCTCTTATAAATATTATACCATCTTTTTCATCTGTTTGTGTGTTGGATATTCGTACAACGCTAAGACGTTAAACTTTATATTTCTTTATCGTCGCGAAAATTCCAGGACACAACAATAATCTTTATGAAAATTCGATCATGTTGATTGAATTTTTTTGTACATATGAATGTAAGTAAATTCATATCACGGTTATTCCACAAATTTTATGCTAACTAGCAACCT
>NW_021585510.1:0-266 GCF_001605985.2 Dendrobium catenatum
AACACTACAGGAAAATTACTCATTTCCGACGGCTTTTTCCGGCGGAAATTGAACCTTTTCAGGCGGTTTTGTAGTTTACCGGCGATTTTCCGGCGGTTAAGTTGCCGCCGGAAAAAATGGCGTAGGAAAATAATTTTCGACAGTTTTTACCGGCGGTAAATTATTCCGGCGGCTTTCCTGCGGTTTATAACCGTGGGTCAAATTTAAAAAAAAATTAAAAAAAAAAACCCACCGCGCTCCCGCGCGATCCGCCTCCCGCGGCTCCC
>NW_021585511.1:0-314 GCF_001605985.2 Dendrobium catenatum
AACCTCAATGGATAATAATATCTATAACTCAAAAGTTTATGAGATTTCCCCCATTCGATGCATCAGATCGAATGTGATTTATTTGATTGTGGGGATCGGTTTCCTACGGGTGCAAGCCCCCGTAGTTAATTACATCCTAGGCCTTGACCTAGGAAAACTCTCGATTAAGGATGATGTATTATTTACTTCTTAATTTGGTGCACAAAAAGAGTTCCTAAATTCTATTCCAAAGAGTCTCTTCTATTTATCTTTAATGATGATTAGACCTTTTTGAATAGATAAAGATGTGATTAAAATTTTGAGTTTAGAAGATC
>NW_021585512.1:0-499 GCF_001605985.2 Dendrobium catenatum
CCCATTAAGGACATTAACATATCTAGACCTTTAGAAGTCCTTCACATGGATTTGTTTGGACCCATTAACACTGCCAACCTGGGAGGGAAAGTCTATGGATTTGTGATTGTTGATGACTACTCGAGGTTCACTTGGACTAGATTTCTTTCTCATAAAAATGAGCCTTTTGAAGAGTCTAAAACATTTTCTACTTGGATTCAGAAAAAGCTAGGTTGTGAGATTTTGACCATCCATATTGATCATGGGGGAGAGTTTGAGAATGAAAGATTTGGAGATTTTTGTGAGGACAAGGGGATTAGCCAATATTTTTCAGCTCTTAGGACCCCTTCAGCATAATGGGGTAGCTGAAAGGAAGAACTGGACCTTGGTGGAAGCCGCTAGAGCCATGCTTGCTAAGTATTCACTTCCAAATACTTTTGGGCTGAAGCGGTTAACACAGCTTATTATGTGTTAAATAAGGTAAATGTTAGAGCCAAATTAGAAAAGACACCCTATGAGA
>NW_021585513.1:0-210 GCF_001605985.2 Dendrobium catenatum
CGTAGGATTTGCCACCTTCTGTCCCCCTCCAAAGAAAGTAGGCCTGCGGTGTTGATCAGAAGACAATCTATCCTCTATCAGCTCAGCCATCTCCAAAGCCTCCCTCAGACTCCTTGGTTTGGCCGCTCTAACTGCTGATCGAATGTGGGGCTTCAAACCCTTCATGAAGTTCACCTCAAGCACCTCATCCGTCATCCCACGAAGTCTACT
>NW_021585514.1:0-1335 GCF_001605985.2 Dendrobium catenatum
CAAGTTAGGATCCTCAATTAAGTGTTCCCCTAAACTACAAATTACAAACCATTTTGATGATAACTGGTTTTAGTTTAAAATCATTTGCTTGAATGGTTAGTATATTGATAATCTGATGAATTCCATCTACTGGGAGATTGATATCCTCCTTGAGAGGTCTTGATTATTCCTTATTTGGATTTGGTTCAACCACCTCTAAAGCTGCAATCTTTTTGGATTTTTAGATTTTTGTAAAGGTCATTTCTATTTTTAACTCAGACAATAAGGGTTCTTTACTGGCTCTACTACACATGCATAATCACAACACATAACAAATATGTTGCAATGCAAGAAAAGGTAAATTCATAGAAATTCCAAACACTAACACAAATGAAAAAAAATAAAAGGTAATAATGCCAACAAAACAAAATAAGTATTAAATTAAAGGCAATATTAAATTTTCTATTACTTTTAATAATATTGAGACATAAATAAGATACAAATAATTTCCTAGCAATAGTGCAAAAAACTTGATGGATATTGGTGTATTTATTGCTACGCAAGTGCACGTGTAGATTAAGTAATAAAATTAATGAGTGGAGTGTCGATCCCATGAGAAAATATGTATCCTTTGAATACCCCTATTACTGTCTACTCAAGTGGCAAAGTTATCCTACTAAATAAAAATGAAGGGGTTTATCGATCTATTTTTTTTTTTTTATTTTTTTTTCTTTTTTAATGAATGCTAAAAGGATAAATTAATTAGAATAAAATATATTTGAACTATGAATGATGATTGTTTTGTGTTTTTTAACTAGACTCTCCTAGATTTATTGTGAATTCAGGCATGAAGCACCCTTATATCTCTGTCAAGCTTATAAGGATGTAAAGTAAGGCTTTCACTCTCCTTATAGTTGATTTTATCTCCAGAACCTAACATCATATTCATCATATATCTTCGTATGAAAGTTTTCTATTCCAATATTCCTATTTATGAAAGTTTTCTATTCCAATATTCCTATTTATTACATCTTTTCTTGATGGAGGTAATGAATAACACTAGGTTTTAAATTTAAATAGACTATTGCATGAATTATATTAAGTGCAAGAGAGATTGAAAACAATAATAAAGCAATTCATGAAATAGAGCTTATTAAAGGAAAAACTTTCTTCATTCACATTATAATCCCAAAATAAGATAATTATCCAGCCATAAAAAAGATTTCTCTCAAAACATATTCCATTACAAACATCCTAAAAAGTTAGAAAAGTTTAGGTGGATAAAATATCTCCAGGGCAACATTTTACAATCAATTCCGAACAATGGATGCTTCATAGATTGAGGCTTCGTTTGTT
>NW_021585515.1:0-13576 GCF_001605985.2 Dendrobium catenatum
ACAGTATAATGGAAAGATATTGGCCTCTTATATAAATAATCCAAAAAAGGAGGGCCAACGGCTAGGTGAAGGGAGAGTAGCTCCTCTTATAACCTCCACTCCTCCTTTTTGATAACTTCATCTGAGTAAATAATTGGATCAATAGAATGCACTTCCTTTCTCCATGTGATCCCCTCACACTACTTCTCCCTCACACTCAAGCTCACCTTCTCCTTCCTCTCATAAACCCTAATTTTCTTCTCAAAAGTTCCTCTCTCAGAGTTCCTCCTTCAGTCTCACATTCCTCTCCTTGATTGTAAAGAGAAAATGAAAACATAGCTTTTATAATAGGCTTCAAGAAACTCTAAAAATTATAATTAGCCATCACTGCTCGTATAATATGATTCATATTCATACAGTACAATCAGTTCAAAATTAATCATGTCCAATACGATGTGAATAATCGTTCAAAATAAATTGTTCAAATTTTATGAATATAGCGTACAGTATGATCGATAGATTATCCAATATGATATGTTCTATTCCTATATTTGTACGGGATGATTCCTAGGATGATAGAAATTCTTCTCTGTTAATCATCCCGTGCTGCTCTCTTCGTATAGTACAATTAGTTCATGTCAAGTAGGTCATCCAGTACGATATGAATATTGTATAATATGATTAGTTCAAAAATCATGATTTCATTTAGTACAAACTCTAGGACGGCCAGATTTCATCTCTACTAATCATATGTTACGATCAATATTATATAGTATGATCATATATCATTAATTAAACCATAGTTTGGTTGGCTAATTATGAGGATTAATTTTAATAAGATTTCAAATTTTCGTACTGCGTGATTAGTTCAAAAATCAAAATTTAAAATCTTACTTAAATTATTCTGGTGATTAGGATTTTTAGATCGAAACAAATTATATAGTATGATCATTATCATACAATACCATTAGTTCACAGAAACTCTAATTTTATTAAGTTAGCGCGTTAAGAACCTATTTCCAGATAATAGATTAGGTACATTATAATTAGTTAAAAATTTAATTTTTTAAAAATAATTTTAATAAAAATTCCTCCTTCCCCTGGTGTGGTGTGTGTATGGTCCACCTAAATTTCATACACTCTATGTGGCCAGACTAAATAAGTAAAAAATAAAAAAAAAATAAAATATAGACTATTTTACATCATATCCCTAATCAATATTGAGTCTCTAGTAGTCTGAGTTATGTATATCTTATATGAAATATTAATGCTGCACCGAAAAAAAGAGATATCTTTTATAATATTTAGTGGAAAAAGGAAAATAATTCATCAAAATTAATATTTGTCAATCAATCCAAAATCCACAGACTAGGGATGCTTGATTTGGCAATATCTCTACTTTTTTTATGATTCAATAAAATGTTAGTTATAGCAAGATCAATATTCTTTTCTCTTAAACCTCCCGCCTCATTAGGTGATGGATTTTAAAAGATAGGGAGTTGCAAGTTCAAAAAAATATTTTAATTTTTTTTTAAAAAGATAAATTATAAATAAATAATAAAAAATCAAAGTAATACAAATACATGATTTTATTAACATATAAACAAAACAAAAATTATATTTTCTCCACTTTTGACATCAACCAAAAAGAAGGAAGTGGCAAACAAAACAATAAGAAAGTAATATAAGAAAAACAATAAAGAAAGCAGTACAAACACTAATACTACAGGTAAGTGGCGAATCCTGATCAAAGTGGTGGTAAGTGGTGGTGTTAAAAAAGAATTGATGGATGGAAGCAAATTGGTTGTCCAATCGAGGAAAATCATTTGTCAGACCATCTCTACTTCCTCAAGCTAATGTTGTTGGTGTTGAATAATGGTAATCCACCTAGTTTTTTAACCGCTCGATGCTGCTGGGATTGATGTCATTCATGAGGGGTACTTGGGGTAGGTAGGTGTTAGGTGGTGGTATTATTGGTGGTGGAGATCCACCAGTAGGAAGCATCTTTCCCCTTACGGAAGGAGGCATCCTTATAGAAATAGGGGAACATTTTTATCAGGTTTTGGAGCATGAAAGGTTTGAGGGCTGATATTTGGGTATAAGATATATCATAATGATGTATCCTAAGGCTAATATTTTTATTTTCTACGGTACATGGATGTCTATGTGAGTCATTTAAGGATATAGTCTAGATCATTTGGGCTTCATCAAATTAGGTATTTGATCATGAATTGGTAAATGACTACATAAAGAAGTGGATTTAATGTTTAACTCATTTATAGGTTTGGATATAATTGATGTTTTAGAAGGATGTGCTAGACGATTATGGGCATTCTGAGTTAAAGTTTTGCTAAGAGGATAGTGTTGGATTGAAGGCATTTTCTAAGGAGTAGATGACGAAAGTCCAGTCAAAATCATTTGAGAGCAGGGAAATTGAGGATGGAAGGCCCTTGGGTAGAAAGTCGCTATATATTTTTCTAATCAGCTTTGGTGTACTCTATATTTTGATGACAAATAAAGAGAAGTCATGGACTAGATTTCTAGATTTTATCCTATGGATTAGACATAAATTCATAAAGAAGTTTAGAAAAATTTGTAGTAAAGGGTTAGGATTAAAGGAAAAATTTAGAGAGTCCGTGGAGGGCAAAGAGGTTTCATTTCACCTCAAAGTTAAGGAGGGCGGGGTTAATTTAGCAATTTTGAGACGGAGTGATTTTTGCCTTTATACTTGTTATACGGCTTCTTCATCCATTCTCGTGGAGAGGAAATAATCATACAAAATAATGAGAGGAGGGGGCAGCTCCCCTAACGACATTCTGCCTATTTGCTTCCCATACGCATGCCATTGAGTCAGGAATGTTTAGATAGTAGGAGTTTGAAAGAAAGTTGAGCTTGAAGGTGAACCAATTTAAAACCTTCCAATTTATAGATTTTTCATGCCAATCGTACAATATGATTGAGGTTTCTTGTAGTAACTATAAAGTTATAATTTTGTCTGGATGACCTATAGAAAAAGAATTCAATCATACATACGATCAAGGATATCATACTAGACAATCTAAGTAATTGTATTCATCTTGAGGGGTCATTGCAAGTACAGCATTTAATGAAACATATCATACAATAATGAAATTGAATGTTGAATAGGACAAAGTGTAATAAATTATCGTACCATCCAAATTAAAATTCATCCAATCTAAGTTTGCATGTGTATCGTACAGTAACAAAGAAAGGTATTATACCATCAAATGATAATAATTTCGTAACCAAATGAAATTGAATTCCTTCCAACTGTCCTGTGAATGTGGATTATATAATATGAGTATATGTTTGTTCAGTAAGATGTAAATATTTCACTTGATCTAAATCTGGACAGTGTGATTTAAATGAGGGGTTGTGATTTGGTGGCATATCGTACATTTAGTCGAACATGGATCATGAATAATACTATAATTATAAATTTTTGAAAAGATTGTTGTAGCTCAAAGAGGTATAATGTGTGAATGATTCAGGAAACATCTTAAACTATTTTTTTTTTTATATATCAATAATAACACATAAATAATTATATAAAACAAAACTCATACCAATTTAAATTACATATGAACAAATGCTTTCACATAATTTTTTTTATTTATCTTGGAATTAAATATGAATTTTCTATAACACCATAAATTTATCTTCAAAGGTACTAAAGGTGTCAATCGACTATGGGGTTTTATAAAGGATGTATGTCAATTGATCTTTGTAGCTATAATATATAATTATATATCTCCCCTTGGCTACATGATTATCTTATAAAGTGATGCTAATATATAATTTATGGTCTTATGCAATAGTGGTTTGAATTAAGGTTATTTAATATGCAAATTGCATTAAGTATTGTCAACACATAAATTATAATAGTTCCTCAGGTAGTCCGCAAGAATCTAAGAGGTTGTTGCTTTAGCCATAAAGACTTGATCCACCAGCAGCTCCCTACTACTATATAAGGTTATGTCTCAAGATGTGGAGAGGGCTACTGAAATTTATTTTCTACTAGACCCAGGTAATTAAGGATTGTCTTATGAATTGGCAATGTTCCAAAAATGCTTTTTAATATTTCTATCCTTTATCCTTGTAAAATCAAGAATTTGAATTATCCTATTATTTAAAATAAAAGTGTAAGTGGTCCTAGGATACCAAATTCCTTAGGTTTGGGGAGTTGCCTAATAGTATCTAAGAAAATTCTCTTAATAACGTTATAATGATTTCTTTTAGATCTTCTTGAAATTTAGGCATAAAGGTAAACAATAAACAAATATCTGGTCTGCTTAATAGTTAAGTAAAGAAGTGATCTAATTATTCCCCTATATTTTTTGAATCTACTTGGAATTTTTCAATTAGGTCCTTTGTCTAATTGAACCGTTTTTTTGGAGGCTCATGGGATGCCATGACCTTAGCATTGTCCATTTTTATTTTTTAAGGATGTTGTTTGATATATTTTCTGGCTAAGGAATGTTCCATCATTCCATCTTCTTCACACTAAATCCCAAAAAGTAGACTGATTTTCTGCTCATCATACTCATCTCAAATTCCCTTACTAATTATTTTTTGAAATTTCATCACATAAGTTATTGAATTTAAGAATTCAATTAAAGATGTCATCGCATAATTTGAACAATGAGTAAAGTCTTCTCCTTTCTTTTTTTAGGAAAGAGGTGGTGGCACATCTTTCCTTTTAACAAAAATTTTCGATCTAAAAGGAAGGTGATCAGCCTTTTCATACTAGGCTCTAGTTGCTTTGCTTCAATTTATATAAGACCTTCTTCAATTAAATACAATGATTATGAAAATTGTGAATTTTCAAACTCAAAGGAGTTACCTCAATATAAACATCCGCTTGAATTTACCTTCATTTAGGAAAGCAATCTTTAGCAAATCCTATTTGTATAGCTTAAAACCCTTAAAAGCAAGCAAAACTAAACAGTAACCCAATGGCTTCTAATCTAGCTACAAGGGTAAAGGTTTCCTCAAATCTATTATTTTTAAATCTGGTTTATAACCCCTTAGTTACTAGTCCTGGCCTTATTCCTCACTATTATCCAAAAGTCATTATCTTATTTTTGAAAAACTTACTTTATTCCAACCACACTTTGGTCGCGTGGGTGCCTCTTTGATTAACTCTCTATATCCATTTCTAAACATTGGTTTAACTCTTCTTGGCATTGTTATGATCTAAATTCATGCAAGGCTAAGGCTTTTCATTTATTATTGGGTGGGTTTCTATCATAGAGATAAAAGGTTAATAACCCAACCTCCTTTTCTAAGTCCATTGCTATTCTAACACCTTCAGACAGGTCTCCTAAAATAAGTTCTTTAGGATGACTAGAAGATATTTCCAATCTCTAAGCAATTTTTCTTAATTATATACTATTTCTGCCCTATATGTAAAGGTTTTTTTTACGCGCGTTGAATGACCTCCACTTCTTCTTCTTCAGGTTTTAGGTTCAAAGGTCAGTAGCCATCCCACTATTATAATCCATATATTTTTTCTCACTATGTTTGGTAATACTAATAGGTCTAAAATAGGTCTATGTGAAGGTGATTTCTAGTGGCCTGAAGTGTTAATGTCTTTGATTGAATGAAATGAAGATCTTATTTAGTTCCGCTTAATTAGCAGAACATCATATAGGCGGTCTTTAATAAGTATAACTTAGTTGCCCTCTAACTAGAATTTTTTTTTGGATGATATTCCTAAGAGTTTCATGCTCGTATGACATAGTCATACTAGTTTTAAGGCATAATGAATTTAAATATTCCAATATAGTTTCAAGTCTGAATATTATAAACATTGTTCATCCATTATCATTCTAACATAAGTGTTTTCTATATAAACTAAATCATGTAATTTATTAGAAAATAAATTATATCAAATTCTTTTCGCATAGTTTGCTATTACTTAACAAGTTATACCTTTAAACCATCAACTACAAAATATTTTCAAAATCATAAAGTGGTTTTAGATTTTCAATTGTACATAAGCCACCCTTTCCTAAGTGGTGTTATGCTCCTAATGTCACCTTGCCTCCTGACCCTAAATCTCCAGTATGATAAACTGCTTCATTCATCCGTCATTATGCCTCGAGCAGCCACTATTCTAAGTACCTGCATTGTCTTCTCACTAAGGACTTTTTGGTGGGAGAGGGCACCCCTCATATTGATCTGGATTATTAAATTTATCGGTTAGCCTATAAGACATAAGTTTTTTACCTCCTCATCTGCTTTCTTCTTCTAAGATTTTGAGGTAAAGTTGGCCCAAAAAAGCTTTTTTCTGCTTTCGCTTGCCCCTTTTTATAAACTTTGGCTTCTCCTTACAAGCCTTCTTCTTATTTTGGGTGAGTCTCCAAAGTAGGGCTATCAACTAAGAAGTGGTCTGGTTTTCTTGCATTCAAAGCAAATTATATCAAATGAAACTTTAGTAATTTGTGAGTTTTACCTTTGCTCACAATTATTTTGATGGCACCTCTTTTTTCTTTGTTCAGAACTCTTGAACTGGCTTCAGTCATCAACAACTATTTTATCAAATTCCTCATCCCTCTAAGAACTATCACTTTCATAATCATTTAACTATTAGCACTACAGTTTCTCCTTCTTCTTTTATACATCACTTTACCTTTGAAATTATTCCTTGCTCCTAAGCAATGGAGTGATTCAAGAAAAATTGGTCAAAAGGAATAAAATTTAGTCCTTTAGATTCAGGTGGGATTATAATTATCTTGGCATCATAAAGAACTTGTAAACAATGTTGAATCTTATAACTATTTTAGAAATTTGATGAGTTCTTCTACTAATTGTATGCAAGGATATTACTATCTGGATGAACCTAGTGTATATTTCCAGAAAAGTCTTGCTAGGTTTCAATGTAAAAAAAAATTAATAGTCATGAAAAAAGAAGTTTTAATTTACTGTTCCCTTAATAAGGTGATACACAATTGTTCTAGTTTTCCTTCCTGTAGTACATGTGTAAAACTCTCATATAATCCTTAGTTTTCAAAATACAAAAAAAAAAAAAAAATAAGCACTTATCATTTAATTGCAACGAGTTCC
This sequence comes from Dendrobium catenatum, assembly GCF_001605985.2. Classification (NCBI taxonomy): domain Eukaryota; kingdom Viridiplantae; phylum Streptophyta; class Magnoliopsida; order Asparagales; family Orchidaceae; genus Dendrobium; species Dendrobium catenatum. The sequence goes on from NW_021585515.1 coordinate 7,069, forward strand.
TCTATCCTCATAAACTCAAATTCAGTAAAGAGAATTTTAGTTTTAAATCATTAACTACATTAGACGGGAGTGATAACTATTTTGAAATGCATATGTCAAATTCTATAATCAATGGATTACAAAAATATTAAACATGCGAATTTTCTAAAAACCTTTTCCGATGGGATGTTTTTAAATAAAGGTGGACGGGTTATTGAATGAAATGCTCCATAATTGTTTACAATTTTCAAAAATTGTGCCCATGATCATTTTTTCTCAAAGGGGTTTTTTTTTTTTAAATACTTATTGTTTAGGACCCTACTCTAATTACCAACTTGAAAGGTTTCTGGTGATGCGCCAAAGAGAGGGGTGAATTATGGCTTTAAAAATATTATAAGCAAGAATACTTTTTTTTTCTTAAACTTTAAATAAGTAATAATTCAATATAGTTCAAGTCTAATATATAAACATTGTTTCATGCCTTATCATTCTAAAACGTTAAGTTTTTCTATATAAACTAATTCATGGTATTTATTAGAAAAAAAAATTACATCAAATTCTTTGTCGATAGTTGACTATTATTAACAAATTATAACTTGAAACCATCAACAATATAACAAAAATTCAATCAAAAGGTGTTTAGGAATTTTTTAAATTGTAACCCTAAGCCCGCCAACTTTCCTAGTGGTGTTATCTCATAATGTCACCTTTGCCTCCTAACCTGACCCTCCAGCAATGATAAACTGCTTCATGTCACCAGTCAATATGCCTTGAGCAGCCACTAATCCAAGTACCATATGCTCTCACTAAGTCTTTTTTGTGAGAGAACCCCCCTCATCTTGAATCTTATTGATTAGATTATGTTAGCCATAAAGGCATAGTTTGTTACCTCCTCATTTGCTTCTTCTTTCTGATGATTCTGGGAGATAAGTTGGCCCAAAAAAGCTTTTACTCCAGCCTTTACTTGCCCCCTTTGGATTACTTTTGGCTTTCTTCAACCTTCTTACTATTTGGGTGATCTCCCAAAGTTGGGGCAGATAGCCTCAGAGGTAGCCCTAGCTTCTTACACTCAAGCAAATTTTTTAATCAAAGATGAAACTTTAGTAGATTTATGAGTTTTACCTTTTGCTCCAGTTATTTGGACGGCCGCCTCTTTTTATTTTTTAGAAAGCTGAACTGGCTCATCATCAAAACTTATTTTTATCATCCTCATCATCTAAAGAGCTGTCACTTTCATATGATTTACTATTAGCGCAATAGTTCCTCTCATTCTGTCTTCTCTCCTACATCACTTTACCTTTGACTTATTCCTTGCTCATAAGCAATGAGTGACCTGAAGCATTGTCAATTAATTGGAATAAATTTAAGTCTTCAGATTCAATGATTAATAGTCCATCTTGGCAATCAAATAAGAACTTGTAATAAACAATGTAGAATCTTATTTTAACTATTTTAGAATTTTGATAAGTTTCTACCCTTAGTGTATGTCAAGGATATTACTATATGGATGAACCCTAGTGTATATTCAGAAACAATCCCTTGTTTGGTTTCATGTAAAAAAAATTTATAGTCATGGCAAAAAGAATGTTTAACTTTATTGTTCCCTTTAGTAGGTGTACATAATTTGTTCTAGTTTTCCTTCCCATGTAGTACAGTGTGAAAACTCTCAAATTATAATCCATAGTTTTCAAAACCACAAAAAAAAATATAATTTAAGAACTTATCAATTTTAATTGGCACGAGTTGCTCTATCCTCATTAACCTCCATTTAGTAAAGATAATTTTAGTTTTTAACATCATTTAAATACATTAGAAACGGAAGTGAATAACTATTTTGAATCAATATGCCAATTCTATGATCAAATGGAATTACAAAATATAAACATGCGACATTTTCCAGGAAATCGAATTGTGGATGTTTTTAAATTAAAGGTGGACGGGTTTATTTGGAATTAATGCTCCATAGTGTTACAATTCCCAAAAATTGTGCCAATGATCATTTTCTCAAGGTTTTTTAAAAATACTATTTTTAGACCTGCTCTAATACCATTGAAAGTTTGAGGATGCGCCAAGATGGGGGTGAATTAGTACTTTAAAAAATTTTTATTCTAGCAAGAAAAACTTATTTTTTTAATCTTTTTTAACTTTGAAATAAGTAATTTAGTTACCAAATACATAGCTACAATTAACAACGATTTCAACAATGATGATAAAATTCTAAATTGCATAACAAAATATTTGAATTACTCAGAATATTTTACCAAAGTAGTTATATACAAAAATTAAAATGCAGAAATGTAAAATTTTGAAAAGAAAAAAGCATAAAATAGAGATTTTTATAGTGGTTCGATTCTATATCTTTGACCTATGTGCCACTCCTCGGGTCCTCCACTATGAATATTGTCTAACACCGAGTGAGCTCTCATTTTCTCCCACAACAAAGGTAGAAGAAGCTTTTTACAAACTCTCTTCTAACAATCTAGTGATTGCAGAGGACGAAGCTGTCTCTTCACAAAATAAAAAACATTGACTTGTTTTTCTCCCCTCCTAGAGAAGGCAAAGAATCTCGACTCTTTTTTTTCCCTAACTAAAGAAGGTAGAGAACCTCGGGGGATTGGGACTAAAATCCTCTCTCCCTAAAGAGCTTCCAAAAATAACACACCAAAGCGAACAGGAGAGCAAGGGTGTAGCTAACCCACCCAGAGTAATCTGTGATCCCTCATACAACTTTCTTCCTCACGCTCGAGCTTCTTTCTCTTACAAACCTGATTTCTTCTCAAAAAGCTTGCTCTCTCAGAGTTCTCACTTTAGTCACACGTTCCCTCCTTACTGTAAAGAGAAACCTAAAATTTATCTTTTGTAATAAGCTTCAAGAAACCCAAGAATTCAAGTTTAGTCCGTACGTTTCGACAAATAATGATTCATGTTCATATATTATGATCAGTTTAAAACTAGTCCCGTCAGTACAATGTGAACAGTCATTTAAAAAGGATAAATCAAATTTTATAAATAACATTTCATATATTACGATCTAATTTATATTGTTAAATGGATATTCTTTGGGATGATAGAAATTTATCTCAGCCAATCATCTCGTATTGCCTCTTTATGCAATATGGGTTCAGTTCATTTTTGAGTTAGGTTGTCTAGTATGAATATAATATTATACAGTAAATGATTTAGTTTCAAAAATCATGGTTTCATTTGGTACGAACTCTAGACGGCCCATATTTTATCCTACTAAATTATATGGTACAATCAATATCATTCCTAACTAATTAGGGAATATCATTAATTAAATTATGATTTGCTTAACTAATTACAGGGGGTTAATTTTAGGTAAGATTTTTAAATTTTTGTATAGTATGATTGAGATTTGTATATTACAATTAGTTCAAAAAACAAAATTTCAAAAATCTTACTTAAATTATTCTAAGCATGTAAGGGTTTTTGATCGAAACAATTATATAAATATGATCATTATCTATAGTATGATTAGTTCACATAAACTAATTTAACCAAATAGCCATTAAGCCTATTTCCCAGATAATAAATCATATAGTATGTTTGAAAAATTATACAATATGATTAGTATAAAAATTTAAATTTAAAAAAATTTCTCCGCCCCTTGTTGTGTACATGGTCACCCTAATTGCATACACTCTTATGTGGGCCAAACTCAAAAAGTAAAAAATAAAAAATAATATAAAAAATTATAGACTCCTTTTATATCCCATTCTACCCAATCTTAAGTCCTTCAGCAAATCTTGAGCTGTGTATATCTTACCTAAATATATTAGTGCTCAATAGACAAAAAAATATATTTAAAATTTATAACAAAAAAAAGAATAATTCAATAAATAATATTTGTCCATTATTAAAATCACAGACTGGGATCCTAAATTGCACATCTTTCCATAATGATTCAGAATCATAGATTTTAATCGACTAGAATGGTTAATTGGCTCCCCAATCCAGGATGGAATTAAGTCTAGATTTTACACTGCATTAGCTAGGTCAACTACTATGGTCCCAATGCCTTAAATTTAGATTAGGATCTATGGAGATTTTGAAGTCATAAGAAACTCCAACCTCCAAAATATAATCTCAAATTTTTTTAATAAGTTATTCAACTGAAATTAAAATATTCTCTCCAATCTAATTTAAAGCCTCACTTAGATTAGATTGTGACACTTCTTGAACTATTTCGTAATCTCAAAGTGTCTCCTAACCTCTCTTCCCCATTGACTCTTAAAATAAGTGGTCCAACTTGATCCTAATCCTAAATTAAGATTTCAAATCTAATACTTCTTTGAATTCAAATCCTTTGAAATCTATTAATAGAATTTTCATCATTATTTTAATTGAAGAGTATTCATAGGGAAATTCAATTTCCCTAACATATAATTAACTATGAGGGTTGCACAACTTTGGAGATACAGGACCTCAGCATCAATTTTTCAAAAATTAGTTTTCAAAATTTTAATTAATCTTCTTTGGGAATCATATGACGATTATTATTATCAGTGTTCCAATAATCGGTTAATAGAATGGCTATTTTCTTCCTTCACTAAGATATATCATTTGGTTTGGATAGGAACTTTGAAAATGAGATTAATGAGATTGATCTAGGATTAATCGTAGTAAGATTTTGATTCAAACTACACTTTGGGACCTTTAGGACACATGTAGTTTCCTTTCTTAAATCTGGGTTACAATATTGGAGATGAGATTTGCAATTCAAATCTAAGACCCCAATTTGAAAACTATTTCTACCTCCGAGGTAGATATCTTTCTGATGGATGTTTGAATTTTAGAATTAAAATTCAAAAGTCAATTTCAAAATTCCTCAAAGAAGATTAAATTTTTCAAAACCACTTTTTAACCCCAAACAATTGTCTATGTGAAATCACTAAGTTTACTTACTAGTAAAATTGAAAGTGTGCTACAAGTCCTACCTACAGTTTTGAAAAAGGGAAACTTTAGAAGTCAAAAGTATTATGAACATATGGAATGGTGTAGAAATTTAAGCATGCAAAAGTTGGATTTTGAATTTAAGGTTACTGTGAAAAATAGAGCAAATCTTACCTCCTAGATCTCTATCAAGGATGTAAGAGCGCCAAAGCCTAGGTATTCACTTAATTATAGTGATTATATCTCCTATCATTATAAAACCCTAGCTATCATATATCTATGCATGGTAAAAGTTCAAATTTTAACTCCCTATTGTTCTTATATTCTCCGTTAAGGCAATAAGATCAAAGCTTATTTTTAATTTGAATGAATGACTAACGAAAAAACTAAATGAAGAATGGGGAATAAAAAAATAACCAACTATAGAAATTCCACTCATTACCGACGGTTCATTCCGGCTGTTACTAGTTTTCCGGGTGGTTTGGAAAAAAAAAACTGCTTCTCAGCGGTTTTAAAAAAATCACCGGTAAAAAGGTGTCGAAAAACCTTTACCGGTGGTGTTTTTTATCGACTGTCGGTTTGTTTCACCGCGAACTTCCGTGCGGTCTAAAGCGCCGGTGGACGCCGGTTTTGTTACCAGCGGCGTCGCGCCGGTCAACCTCCGTTAGCTTTCGGGCGGTCCTAAGCGCGCGGTGAACCGCCTGTTTTATTACCGCAGCGTACTGGCCGGTCAACCGCCGGTTAGCTTCCGTGTCTAAGCGCCGGTTGGACCGGCCGATTTTTGGTTTTTAGCTGGGTGGCGTACCGGCCGGTCAACCTCCCGTTAGCTTCCGGCAGTCTAAGCCCCGGTGACCCGCCAGTTTATTACCCGGCAGCAAACCGCCGGTCCACCGCCGGTTAGCTTCCGGTGGGTCTAAGCGTCGGTGAACCCGCTGGTTTTTGTTACCGGCGGTTTCACCGACGGCATTGCCCGGTGGTGCGACCGTCGGGCGTTGTCGCCGGTTGTACCGCCGGACACCGTCGGGCAACGAACCGCCGGTGTAACCCCGGACACCATCGCAAATGCCCACCGCCGGTGTTGACCGGTGGTTTAAAAAGTTTTTTGGCAGCTTTAATTAGCATTACATACACTTACGTGAACTGTCAGCCCAATACATAGGTACACTTAATTGTATCAACACTCCATAAAGCCCATAACAAAAGAATTTTAACAATCGTGAATTGAGAAAAAAAAAAGCAAAATAACTTCAATTTACTAGCCAAAATAGGTTATGCAAGGTTCAAGTATAGATGTCAAATGGAGTCTTTTCTAATTAATAAAACAACTGCTTATACAAAGATTTAACTTCCTTTTCCATACTCCCACTCCTTCACTCTTAACAAACTTTTCTATAGACTGTTCCTGGCACATTAAAAAATGAGGCCACCCTCACAAATTCAGGCCAAAAAAGTATTTATATTAAAATACATCCAATTAACCTCTAGCATTGATGACACCACAATAATAACATTGTGGAGCTCATGAAAAGACTTAGTGTTGCAACACTCACGAATCCTCCACTATAGTGTGTGGGGGTCTCCGAAGATTTCTGCATGTGTGGTTCGAATGCAAAGA
>NW_021585516.1:0-1199 GCF_001605985.2 Dendrobium catenatum
AAGCACGAAGAAGAAGATCGAAAGGTATGTTAGTGATAAATGAAAATGATGGCTATATTTTTAATAAGATTACTCATGTTGAAGATAATAAAAAGGATGTTTCTCTAGATTTTGAATATAAAACACCTCGTGTTTTGAAAATGGCTAGACTGTCTCGATCAAAGGCTGTTGACCCTGAGGCTTGTTCATTAGGGTTGAACATTTTTGTTAATAGATTTGGAAATTCAAATGAAATATTAGCAATAGTGTGATAAATATGAATTCCTTGAGTTTTTAGAACAAAATTATTTGTCTAAATGTCGATAAGCATTCTGAGATTTGGATGGTGGAGTCTTCTTCGGTTGAAGACTAGATTGCATTACATGTGGTTGATCAAATGACTATGAATAAAGATAAAAAGATTAATTTTTATAATCCATGGACTAAGAAGCCCTACATTAAGTAAAATTTTAATGAAGGGGAAGATGTTTTGACGGCTGATGGGAAGGAAATGAATCTGATTAAGGAATCTGAAATTAAGAATGCTAACAGACTTGGGATTTCTTTGGTATGCAAGGTATTTAGTAGAGAAATATTGTCCCATATAGTGGCATGGGAACTAAGGCGCCAATGGGCACAATTTGATCAATTTCATTTTACTACCCTAGGAATGGGTTGGTTATGTTCTTTCAAAATGTTCAAATCTCTGGCAGGTTTTTTCTCAGGAGGCCCATGGTTTGTGAATTGTCACATTATTAGCATGGATAGATGGTCACCAGAGCTTTCTACTTCATTGATGAAAGGACTTCTCCTATTTGGATTAGAATGCCTTAACTTCCCTTGCAATGTTGGGATGAGAGTATTTTAGAAAAGATTGCTTCTTTGGTGGGTGTATCATTGATGTTGGATGGTAACATGTTTCAATGGGAGAGAAGAGAGTTCGCAAGAGTTTGTGTTCGCATGAAATTAGACCAACCCCTCCCATTGGGTGTTTGGGTGGAGGGTATGGTGGGAAGATTTTTTCAAAAAGTTGAATATGAGAGAATTTCAACTTTTTGTTTTGAATGTGCAATGATCGGGCATGTTAAGAGTGATTGTAGGAAGGGAAGCATGGTGGCAAAAAATCATGTTGAAGGTGATAGTAAGCAAGCTCAATATAACCATGATGATTTAGTTCAAGAAATTGAGACGAACACAAATTATGGGCATGGGTGCATGTG
>NW_021585517.1:0-249 GCF_001605985.2 Dendrobium catenatum
ACTTCGCCTAAAATGATGTTCTCAACATCAAAGCAAGCAGGTGCAATATAAACAATAGACTCAATAGAAGTAGCAGTTGTAGAAGAAACCCCTCCTGTAGAAAAATAAATAAGCAAATCTTGAGGCTCCAAAGCTTCTAATAATGCAATAAATCTTAATTCATAAAAAAGGAGTTATTGTCATATGATCATTAATAAAGAGTTTTACGAATAGGTTATAGGAATTTTACAAGGAGTATTGCGTTTGACG
>NW_021585518.1:0-334 GCF_001605985.2 Dendrobium catenatum
TCCTTTTTTATTTAATAAAATTTTCTGTTTAAAAAAAAAGTGTGGTTGGTCTTAGCTATGACTTTTGATGATGAAAAGTGGAATAAATGAATATTTAGCTATTTAATCATTATATTTTGATTTTTAACTGAACCAATATTTTTTTATTGAAACTAATAATAATAATCCAAATAACCCTTACCCCTAAATAAAAAATCCAATTAACATTTATTAAGTCAAATCAAATCAATCAAATATGTTCAGTTTGATTCAATTACTCAATTTAAACCAACTGATGAACACCCCCAAACTCTTCTAATAAATTGGTTACAATCCACCCAATTATAAGCTTTAT
>NW_021585519.1:0-242 GCF_001605985.2 Dendrobium catenatum
GAGTGAGATAGTGAGAGCAACCTAGAGAAAGAGCAAGCTAGAGAAAGAGCACGAGAGAGCAAAAGAGAGGGAGAGAGAGAGAGAGAGGGAGAGAGAGAGAAAGCATGAAAGTGCAAGTGAGTGCAAGGGAGAGAGCATGAGAGAGAGGGAGAGTGTAATATCAAAAATCTGCTCCAGGATCGTCCAGGACGATCTGGATCGTCCTGGACGATCTGGATCGTCCTGGGACGATCAGTGAAAAT
>NW_021585520.1:0-254 GCF_001605985.2 Dendrobium catenatum
GTTACCATTAAATATTAATCTTTCAACACCTCAAACAAAAAAATTATCTAGGTGCTGCAGCTGTTATTCCTTCTACTACCACTCTTATTCTGATTGATCGCAGCTCTCATAATAGAGTCCTTTGTCCCCACCGTTCTACAGCTGAGAAAATCTCTCAAAACTAATGGCGCTCAGCTGCGAGCTTTATTATCACCATGTTCCTTACTTTTAACTTCAGTAACCTGCCTCCCATTCTCCAAAGGAACAATTTCTTT
>NW_021585521.1:0-272 GCF_001605985.2 Dendrobium catenatum
CGGTTGATTCTTTCTGAATTAAGACTATCGTCCTGGGTGATACAGGTATCGTCAAGGCCGATCAGCTCATGACGGCTGCCTTAATGAGGATGCCCTAGTTAGGGTTTCTATTTTTAGATAGATCGTCCAGGACGATATAATTATCGTCCCGGACGATGTTACCAAAAAAGAACTCTTTAGGGAACAATAAAAAATCTTCCTAGTTAGAAATCATGAGGTGTCAAACTAAATACAACAGACTCAAGAAAGGAAAAAGTGTACAAACTGACTTA
>NW_021585522.1:0-794 GCF_001605985.2 Dendrobium catenatum
TCGGACACACAAGCAGTATGGGATTTGTTAAAAAAGATGTTTGACGACCTGATGTTGCCATGGGAAGCTGTAGGGCTCGTCGAATGGATATAGCCGATGCCACGGGCGGCAGACAGAGCAATGGAGATTCTTGTCTCCCAGTTTAGAGAGGTTCTTCCTGATCTTCTGTTTCCTGCAGGTTTGCCAAATAGCATAGGCAGTGACAAGATCAGTTCTGTGATCATAACTATATGAACCAAATAAGCTTCTTTGATGCAAAATAGGGAAATAAACTATATAGAAGCTCAGATGAAACTATAAATGAAATTTATTGAAGTGTGTAATTTGGATTAGGGCATTTAATCCAGCTATTACATTCTAATCCCCATTCAGTCCTTTGATTCATTCAATTTAAATTTATTTTCAGCCTCTAATGATTAACATCAAGAATCTTCTCCATCAATGTCCTAATAAGCTCTTAAATTTAGCTCCAATCTAAAAGAATTCGATTAACACGTCCTAATCCTCATCCAGCATTTTTGAATGGATCAAACTTAGACCTCCTCTTAGGTTTCGTTTGTGATGGCTTTCTTACTGCTTCTTAAAGCAGCTTTTTGTACTAGAAAGATACTTTAAGAAGCAGTAAGAAAGTCTTCCCAAACGAAATCTTAACCTCTTAAAATCAACTCCACCGACCTTCTCCTTCAAATGTCATATAGACTTTTTTCTTAGTATCTATTTGAAGTAAATAAATCAATTGGCAATTAAACTAATTGGTTTTAAGGAATTTGTATTAGCCATTAATTATTGATGTC
>NW_021585523.1:0-407 GCF_001605985.2 Dendrobium catenatum
AAACTGTGTGAACCGAACTCTAATCAACTAAAATGGCCCATTATCTCAACTCACCCGTCAAAATTAAATGAAATTTTAAACACAAAATTCTAAGCCGAACAGAAATTCTGGGGAGTTAATTTTAATGTTAAAAAAAGCGCTTATTAAAAAGCTATTTAATATTAAGTGTTTTAGCCTAGGGTTAGGGATTTTCACCTTGATAATGAACGGATTAATCCGCTTTAAGATTTGTTGCATTTGTAGGTTGTCCACGCTTCCTTTTGCTGAAGACACCACGGCTGGAGGAGCAATGGATCGAACTGGAGAATACTAGATGTGACCAGCCTTCGGTTTGGCCATGAACTCGCCGCCGGCAAGGTTTGGCCGGATTGATTTTTGTCTGGAAGTGTGGAAGAGCCTCTTGGGAG
>NW_021585524.1:0-360 GCF_001605985.2 Dendrobium catenatum
ATTGCATCGTATGGATTTCCTGATGTGCATGGAATCATGAATTTACTGTATCGTACGGCTTCATTGATTTTATTTGATCATGGATACTACTTGATTATTGATCATTGATATTGATATGGATATGGACATGGACGGCATAGATTCATAACGGCATAGATTCATAGATTCATTAATACCATTGATTTATGCATTGATTCGACTTGCTACTGTAGATTATCGTATTGTCCTTCCGATTGATTTGATCGACTTGATAGTATAGATTGTATTTGATTGATTGATCGATTTGACGGATTTATTGATTTATCGTATTGCCTTTCCGATTAATTTTCTTGACTTGATTGATTCATAGATACCGGCACT
>NW_021585525.1:0-201 GCF_001605985.2 Dendrobium catenatum
AACAAAGATGAAAATCCCTCAGACATACCTGCTATGATCTGTTGGATCCACGAATATTGCCGGAAATCCCGTCGAAATCCCTGTACATTCGGCGCCGTTCCAGGATTTTTGCCTAAATCTCGCGAAAGCTCCTCGATGCTCTCCTTCCTCGCGTCGTTAAAAGCCCAATGAGCGAAGCCTTTAGGGCTCTGCTTCCGTCGC
>NW_021585526.1:0-435 GCF_001605985.2 Dendrobium catenatum
ATATTTTGGATGAGTTTAATCCTTATTTTGTTATCTTCTGACTTGTCTATTATGCTATCGATTGGAGATTTGATGCTTGCTAGTAATGTTTGTACATTTGAGATTGAAATTTCTAATAAAAAGTTAGCATCACAACTAATTGTATTGCCTCTAAGGGAATTTGATATTATAGTTGTAATTGACTGGTTGAGTAAATAACAAGCTCAAATTGATTATAATAAGAAATGGGTGGATTTATATGTGGACGGAGGCCACTATACTTCCAAGATTCCATAAGTGTTTTATTTTTACTAATTTTTGTATTGTAAGTGCATAAGGCTTGGAGAAAGAGGAATTCTATATTATTGGCCTATTTAAGAGTTTTGAACAAGTCTATTAAGGGTATTAAAAATATTCAAGTGATAAAGAAATTCCTAGATGTTTTTCTTAAAAAGC
>NW_021585527.1:0-424 GCF_001605985.2 Dendrobium catenatum
CTTAGGTAAAATATTCTGTTTGATTTTTGGATTTAATGTTCATATTTTCAGATTTCATTTTCATTCATTTTTGGATTCTTTTTTTTTTCTTTTGCAGCACAATCTCAGTTGATCTTGGAGGAGTTCCATTTGGGTAGTGTATACACATTCTTTCTCTACAACAATGCATTTCTAATTGATCATTGCAACTTATTATGTGGGTTTTTTTTTTTTTTGACAAAAAAGTATTAGAAATATAAAATATTTCATTGTAACATAAGTTTTGTTTCTATATGGATATTGTATTGATGGATCTTGTTACTCTTGGTTCAAAGGAATGTGGTTTCATTTAGTGATGGAGAACCCGGGCATGGATTTGGGATCCCCTACTTTTATTTAGCAGAACTTGAACCTAAAGGAGGATATGAAATAAATGGAACTAGGG
>NW_021585528.1:0-503 GCF_001605985.2 Dendrobium catenatum
AAAAATTCCAAAAATTTCTCAAACACTTGGGAATCTCTCTTTAGGTCATTCCTGACCTTTGGAGCTGATTTCAAGGAGTTTTGATCACATTTGGATCAAAATCCCAAAAACAAACCCCCCCTTAATTAAGGATTTTCGATAATTCCAATAAATACATTAAACTTCAAACATTCATAACTAATTCCAGAAAAATCTAAATTGACCAAACTCAATTGCATTCTTCTCATAATAATGCCTAGTATTTATTAAAAATATTAAAATCCATAAATCTGTAATATTTGAAAAAAATCAACATATTGGTCAACTTTAGATCAAAACTAGTTCAAAACTTCAAACCTTCATAATAAAATGTAGAAAAATCTGTTTTCAACGTACTCACTGTCTAACTGATCTTAGTAAGGTCTAGTGTTTTAATAAAATACTAAATTTCCAGAAAACCCCTTAAACCAAAAAGTCAAATTTTAAGCCTTTAATTTAATGATTAAAATATTCAATAAAATTCT
>NW_021585529.1:0-1006 GCF_001605985.2 Dendrobium catenatum
TGGACGATCTATATTGGCCAGCTCAAAAACAGGGCGAGGCTCAAGACGATTTGCCTCTGATTTGAACTGATCAGCCAGGACGATCGTAAGATCGGCCGGGACGATCAAGCCAAATTTCAATCGTCCAGGAGTGTATCAAGGGCGATGCTCTGGCCGATCTTTTGAATTTTATACTGATCGGCCAGGCCGATGCCTATATCGGCCTGGACGATAATGTCGGCAACTTGCATTAATGAGCTCGTTTAGAGAGCTTCTATTTAAGCTTTGGCATGACACTTTGTAAGCGTCTTTTGCATCCATTGTAGCTTCGTTCTTGTGGGGGAAACTAGAAGAGAGAGATTGAAAGGGAGAGAGGAAAGGGTGGAGTTTGAGAGAGGGAGAAGATCCTATGAGGGAGGACTCAAGGGAGTGTGGAGGGGGTTCCACACGGTTGCTCCGACGAACACGCACCTTATTACCATCGGATTCAAGGCTTGTCTCGAGGTAAGTTCACCAAAGAAGAAGATCTCTTTGGTGTCAAAGGACCCAACAACTCCGCCTCACCGGGAGAGGTGGAAGTGTTTTTGTAAGGGCTTCTCCGCCTAGCTGTGGGAGCTAAAGGAGAGACACTTGTGTTAGTGCAATACTTGGGGGTGCTTCCAAGGAGTGGACGTAGGTCAAGGTTTAACCGAACCACTATAAATTTGGTGTGTTCTTTCTTTTTACTGTTTCCACGTTTTAATTTCCGCACTTTGATTGTTGTGATTTGGTTTGTGTTTTTGGTTTTAAAGTTTTCCAATTCACCTCTCTCTCTTTTAATTAGCTTTGGGACTAGTTCATATAGGGCCTAACATCCCTAACGAACTTTCAAGTGGTATCAAAGCACTTTCAAGTGGTATCGGAGCGGTTTTCATAAAATAAGTTTTTAAAAGCTTTTGAATTTTGATCCATGGCTAATTTTTTGAATCGTAATGTTGTGAAAGGATATTTAATCACTAGACCACCTTTATTTGAAAATATGTCATTT
>NW_021585530.1:0-309 GCF_001605985.2 Dendrobium catenatum
GATGTAGGTCTAGTTTAGACAGAACCACTATAAATCTTATGTCATTTATTTTTACTTATTTTTATTTTCTGCATTTTTTTTGTTTAAAAAGTTGTTGTTGAAAATTTTTTTATAAAAATTCATTAAAGTTTATTTTTGGCTCAACTTATCTAAAAGAGGAATAATTTTTAAAATACCAATTCACCCCCCCCCCCTCTTGGTAGCATTGGGACATTAACTTAGGTTTAACAACCTATTCACTAGACTCAACACCCCTCTCTTAGTTGGAGGTTCCCTTAAAGACTCCTAACGCTGAGGTCTACACTGAGG
>NW_021585531.1:0-258 GCF_001605985.2 Dendrobium catenatum
CAATATGGTAGAGTACCAAAAGATTCTTCACCCAATTGGTGAAGGTAAGAGTACCTGGAAGCATTTACATCGTCTTAGTGAGGGTAGCAAATAAAGAATCCTTTTTTCACCCTCCAAATGAAGGTAGAGTACTTAGAATCCTTTTCACCCTCTAGGTGAAGGAAGAGAACCTAGATCTTTAGCCTTGAAGCCTTTCTTTCTAAAGCTACCCAAGAGACTAAAAAAGATAGCTTAAAGCAACCACATTAAATCCTTCAC
>NW_021585532.1:0-389 GCF_001605985.2 Dendrobium catenatum
TTAATTTAATCATCCATGCTTGTACGTTTCACATCACTTTTTAGTATTAGGGATAGGCTTGGTCCATTGATTTTTGGCTTAACAAAAGGTTTCAATCACAACCTCAATTTTGAGCTAAGAAAGAAGCTTGATTATTGACAACTGATCATCATTATCATTAAGTCCATTTACAAAAAATTGAATCATTATAATAATAACCCTCAAATTGCATGGGCCAATGACCACAAGGATCTAGTTTGATTTTTTTTATAGGGTTTTGAACTAGTGCTGAATTTGTTGCCTGAATTATTGGAATTTATACAAGTTTCTAAACTATTAGAGTCTTAGAAATTTGTTTATGATATGACCAATCATCACAATGAGATGGTTTTGGATGAGATGATTATATG
>NW_021585533.1:0-315 GCF_001605985.2 Dendrobium catenatum
AAAGTGGCATATTCCATAAATATGGAGAATATATGAAGCAGGTTTGGAGTGGTCCATCGGATGACCCATATTAATTCCCCCTAATTATAGAGTATTTTTCAAATATTTTATTGCCTTAATAATGTTTGAATTAAACGACCTTGTGGTTCTAACTACGCGTACTAATTCACGAATATTTTTATATTTGTTTTGATCTTCAGATTTACATGGGCACTGATTTCATATGAGACTTGAATTCTTCTTAAAAGATGAAATTGGCGAACGTCCCTTTTACCCAAGCATGCTTATAATAGCAGCTAGAGATATAAGTTACAA
>NW_021585534.1:0-279 GCF_001605985.2 Dendrobium catenatum
ATGTAGGAGAAGATGTGTTATCATTACCATCAAAGAAGCCATTTTTTGGAGCAGCAAAAGCTGAAGGAGTTACCCCAAGGATTCAACACCGTTGATGAAGGCCCTGAAGCCATCAAAGGAAAACACTAAAATCTAGGGCTAGACAGTCCTAGGAACACGAAAGCGAAAGACCCACTAGATTCACACAATGAAATTGAAAGTTCCAAGAGGACGCACCACAACAAAAAAGAAACCAACATCGCCAGAGCTCAAAACACATAGAGGAAAGAGAAGAGAGAT
>NW_021585535.1:0-229 GCF_001605985.2 Dendrobium catenatum
TTGATGAAATTGTGAGACTTCACGGCCTACCCAAAACTATTGTGTCAGATAGAGATGTGAAATTTACTAGTTACTTTTGGAAGACTCTATGGCATAAAATGGGAACCAAATTACAATTCTCCACTGCTTTTCACCCCCAAACAGATGGCCAAACCGAAGTAGTAAATAGAAGTCTAGGAAATCTTTTAAGGACCTTGGTAGGAGAAAATCTTAGGGACTGGGACTCTAA
>NW_021585536.1:0-204 GCF_001605985.2 Dendrobium catenatum
GGTGTCCGTAATCCGTTCGATTCTCATCGCCGTAAGGAGATTGTGGACGGGAGGGAGTGTAGAGAGTGGTGTGACCTATTCTCTCAATGTTATCTAGTCTTTCTCCTGTGTGGCGTCTAAGTTCAGCTACACTCGTTTGGGTATCCTTCATTTGTTGTGTAAGTGTTCCTAATTGACCCATAATCATGTCTAAAGTGGTTTGCA
>NW_021585537.1:0-299 GCF_001605985.2 Dendrobium catenatum
TTAATTAAATAGATAATGATGATAATAATAATAATAAAGAAAGAAAATATGCCCTCGCCCTCCTTGCCTCGATCCTCGAGTCAACACCGCTAAAGCCCGTGAAGGTACGAATCCTCTAAACTAAGATTGTCGCGTCGTTGTTCGCAGCGGACCGGACAACCGCCTATACACGCCTTTATTGCGCGTGGTGGGAAGGGACCTTGGTCCGACGCCTACGACTAGGCGAGCAATCGCCTAAACTCTACCTCGACGTTCGTGACGTACCGGAAAACCGCATATACACGCCTTTATTGCGCGTG
>NW_021585538.1:0-721 GCF_001605985.2 Dendrobium catenatum
CATTTTTTTTAATTCAAAAAACATCCAAAAATTCTAGAAAAATCCAAAAAAGTTAAAAAATTTTGTAAAAATCTGGAAACTTCCTTGCTTCTCTGAAAAATGCTATAAATAGCCCCCAGGGTCAGGGGGAAACTTGCATCTTCTCCTTTTCTCCTTCTTACTCTCTGACAGTTGAGGCTTTCTGCTATTTTTGAGTAGGTTACTTTTCCTACTTAATTCAGTGCCCCTCCTCTTATACATAAGTTAGAATTTTCTCTTCTTTTTCCTTCTTTCTTCTTCTGACTTTCTGATAGTGGAGGCATTCTGTTATTTTTCGTAGATGACTTTTCCTACATAATTCTGCGCCCCTCCTCTTGTACAGAAATTAGAGATTTCTCCTCCTTTTCTTTCTTTCCCCCAACATTTTTCTTCTTGCTCTAGAGATTTTCTGCTATTTTTCGTATGTGACTTTCCCTAATTAAATCGGCGCCCCTCTTCAGTTTAGAAGAAAATTGTTGCAACCTATTCTTTTCTTTCTCCTCCCGCATTCTAACTTTCTAACATGGGAGGCATTCCACTGTTTTTCGTAGGTGATTTTCCCTACGCAAAATCAGTGCCCTCTCAGTGTATAAAGGTTGGAATTTTTGCAGCCGTTTATTTTCTTTCTCCTCCTTCGTTCTAACTTTCTAATAATTGAGGCATTCTCCTATTTTTTGTAGGCATTATCCCCTACTAAAATTCA
>NW_021585539.1:0-1217 GCF_001605985.2 Dendrobium catenatum
CCGCCCCGAAACCCTAGCGGAGGAGGAGAGGCAAAGCATCGCGAGTCATTTACAATATACTATACAAAGGTTTGAATGTCATTGATGAAAAAAGAGGAGAATCTAACATAATAATTTTTAATATTTTTTTATTGCCTCTACTATTTGTTTAATCGAGGCTTGACATTATAGGTACTAATTTTTAATAGTCCAATTCTTAGTTTTTTTTTTTATTTTTTATTTTTAGTTTCACTTTAACAATTTAATTTGGTAAATACTTTTTAATAATTTTGAATTCCTACTTTTTGCTCCACTTTTTATTATATCTAAGGTTCATTAAAGATTGCATAATTTTCAAATTACTTATTTAATGTATGACTTATAATTAAGCTAAATGTTCTTTTAAATTAAATAATTAGTTATTATTTTTAATTTCTTTATTTGATAAAATTGCCAAATAATGTACTGTTAATTAGTTAATTATATTATTATTATTATTCATTTTTGAATGTTTAATTTCATATTTTAAGCAGTGATAAGCTATGTATTACTAAAAAATTGTAATAGAAATAATTAAAGACAACTACTAAAATTTACAAAGCAATGAAATTTCTGGTTTGTGATTTTCATTAATACATCCAAATTATATCTTGGTAAAAAAATAAGAAAAGCAAGAAATAAAATAAGATTAAAACACAATATCTTACGCATTTCTCTTTACTCATCTTCCTCTTCCTCTGCTAGCTCTGATGCTACTGCTATCATCGGAGTCACACCAAGGTAAAAATCAATCGGTAGGAGGCTAGGGAATACATTCTACTGACCATGGGTGTCCATATAGCTCCCAACTCTTAAACATTCCAACCATGGATGCAATGAGGTCATACTGATACTAGTTATAATATCTGTCAATAACAATCTAGGTAGTTTCTATTAATGATTGTTAATTTTAATTTCATTAGAAGTTTTAAGTTATAGAGTGCGTAAGAGAGCCTTGTATAAGTCAATAATTAGATTGGACAAGTGCAATGTGAAGTCATCAAAGTTGCTCTATGTATGCCGAGACGCCAGCATTGACAATGCCATAACATTGAGCTCTTGTGTGGATGAAAATAAAAACAACAACGAGTGTGATCTGTGTCTGTAAATTACCAAATTTATCTTACATGCGAACATTTAAGGGCATGCTAATAAAAGCTATAAACTAAGTGTTAAACTAAAAATATTATATCAAAGTA
>NW_021585540.1:0-327 GCF_001605985.2 Dendrobium catenatum
AAAGAAAGATTGAAAGCTGCACAAGATCGACAACAGAGTATAACAACCAGAAGCACAGATTTGTGGAATTTCAAGTTGGTGACTTTGTGTATGTCAAAGTCAGTCTGATGAAAGGAGTTAGCAGATTTGGAAGAGTGAGTAAGCTCAGTCCAAGGTATGTTGGACCTTTTAAAATCCTTGAAAGGATTGTTAAATCTGCTTATAGATTATTATTATCTGATCTGTTATTTAACGTGCATAATATTTTTCACGTATCCTCTTTGAGAAAGTGAATATCAGATTCTGATAAAAAGTTTTCTGCTGATGAGGTTGAGATTCAGGAGACTC
>NW_021585541.1:0-283 GCF_001605985.2 Dendrobium catenatum
TTTCGTATTCCAAAGACTTTCAAAGGACTGAGCTTGACATTTGGTCCAAGTAAATGGGGCTAGACCTTGCTCAATTAAATTTTTAACACCATAAGGATACCAATCAAAAGGGAGTTCCACTATTTCATTCATAAAAGGATCATCAATGTGTACATCAGTTTCAACATTTTTGCTAGAAGAAGGAATAAACTTAGCAGCTTTACAATCATTGCTCAAAGCAGGTGAAACTTTAACTGCGAACCCGGATATACTATCTTGCGATAGTGGGGTTAAAGCTAAAGTC
>NW_021585542.1:0-229 GCF_001605985.2 Dendrobium catenatum
CTTTTGAAATCTACCTTGCACAAGAGACTCGACACCGACATTAGTATTAGGGTCAAAAAATATCTCTAAGGCTAGGAAGGTTAGTTTTACCGAGATGAAACTCATGGCTTGGGCAAATCAATTTTCAGCCAACATAAAGAGCCTGAAGGAAGCGAATAATGATTACCCCATCACTGATTGGCCATTTATGAAGCATGAACTTAAGCTAAAGTACTTGCCTCCCTCGTAC
>NW_021585543.1:0-1472 GCF_001605985.2 Dendrobium catenatum
ACTTTTTCAAAACAACTTATATTTTTCAACCAAACATGCACCCGAAAAGCAAGTCAAGTATGTCGCCTGTCGATTGAAGGGCGGAGCTGGAGCATGGTGGATGCAGCTATTACAGTTTCGAAGGTGTGAAGGCAAAGGAAATGTGACCAGCTGGTACCGGATGAAGAGGTTGCTGAGAGGGCATTTCCTACCCACCGATCTTGAGCAAATGCTCTATCTTCAATACCAACATTGCTCGCAAGGTACCAGGACGGTGAGCGAATACACGGAGGAGTTTTACAGGTTGAGCGCACAAAACAACCTGAGCTAGTCCGAAGCGCAGCTCGTGGCATGATACATAGGTGGTCTCCGAGAAGCTATCCAGGACAAGCTGGAAATGAACTCTGTATGGACAATATTGCAGGCTGTAAACTACACCTCGAAAGCTGAAATTCAGATGAACCGACACACAAAGGGTAGCACCCATCGTCGTTACAGCGCAGAACACAATGGTGAAGGAAGTAAACCGCCTATTACTGGTGGGAATAAACCCACAATGACATCGCCTGGTGGCGCAAGCATACTGGGTGCAGAGCCGAAACCTCCAGCGGCCTTGCTGCTGAAATTTCCAACTCGAGATACTAACCCGTATGTCAAACCAACTACTCTCAAGTGCTACCGCTACTTCCAACCTGGTCATAAATCCAACGATTGCCCCAATCGTCAACAAATTCAGTTGCTAGAAGGGGAACCCGAGGGTGAGCAACAGAATGCCGAGTTTGTGAATGAATAAGACTTTGAAGATCTTCAAGCTGATGATGGGGAACCCATGGCATGTGTCTTGCAGAAGATCCTCATTGCTCCACGCCAAAACAACAACTCCCAATGGCATTCTATATTTCGTACCCGATGCACAATCAGCGGAAGCGTTTGTGACGTTTTGATCGATAATGGATGCACTGAGAATATCATCTCTCGGTCAGTGGTACAGAAGCTACACCTGAAAACAACATGCAATCCAAGTCCTTATAAAATAAGTTGGGTGAAGAAAGGAGTAGAGATTGCTGTGTCTGAAATGTGCCGGGTTACATTCTCTATTGGAAAGAACTACGTATGTGAAGTCCTGTGCGATGTTCTGGATATGGACATCTGTCATTTGATACTTGGCAGGCCATGGAAATTTGATGTAGGAGCTATACATGATGGTCGTGCAAACACGTACTCATTCAAATGGAAACAACGCAAGATTCGTTTGCTACCATGCTCCAGTCATGAAGGTCAAAAAAGAAATCTTGAAAAATCAGCAATGTACATTATTTCCGGATCAACCCTTCTTTACTCTTGGAAGGAATCATCACTGATGTGTGCTCTTGTAGCATCGTCCGAAGATGGCGCTAGTAGATCTCCAGAAGCCCCCACTGCGGTTAGTGACATTCTACAACAATATAAGGATGTATGGCCGGCGGAACTACCGAACGAGCTTCCTCCCTTAC
>NW_021585544.1:0-276 GCF_001605985.2 Dendrobium catenatum
TTTCTTTTTTTAGATTTAAATGAGAATGTGAATCTTATAAGGACACAATATAGAAAATAGATTCTTGTAGCTCACCCTTCAGTGTGGGATAAAGGCATGATGTTGTTTTTTTTTTTTTTTGAAGAAGAAGAAGCATAAAGCAATTACTATAGAAAAGAAAAAAATAGGGACAAGAAAAGGCCCCTACCGAGTACAAGAAATAGATTCCTCCTTCAAAATATTAATAAATGAAGGAGGAACGATATCAAAGATTAAATCATACCAAAAGAAAGAAGA
>NW_021585545.1:0-274 GCF_001605985.2 Dendrobium catenatum
CATATTTGATCAAATAATATTGGACCTAAACTCGAAACAGACTCAAACTTGAACTCGAGGCACGCTTGCATTCAACATGACTATAAGAATCTTGAACATCGCTTACTTATGAGCCATAGTATAAAATCTCTAATGAATACTACAATCCATACATGGTAATTATTTCGATCAAAATGCTAATGTTAAATGTGTTCTTGCAAGCAAAACAAGAGGAGTGTAGTATGGTAAGATCATACGATCTACACTTGTCAAAATGTAGATAATACTCCAATTT
>NW_021585546.1:0-403 GCF_001605985.2 Dendrobium catenatum
ATTTGTAAAATCTTCAAGTTTAGGGGGTTTTCTATTATCCTCAAGAGCTCTTATTATTAGTTTATAAAATGAATTCATGTCTTCCAAGATTCAATTTATATAATTGATTCTATATGTTTTGCTCTCTGATTCATCCTTAAAATTCTTAAATTCCTTTTTAAGATCAGCATAGGATGATTTTAATTTCTTAAAATTCTTATTCAAGTCATCATATCCATCAAGAAGTTTCATGTGGTTGTTATCTATTAATGCATGATCTTTCCTAAGGATTTCATGTTCATTCTTAAGCTCTTCCAGTTCTAAACTTAAACTAGCATGCATCTTTTTTATTTTCCTATATGCATCATGCATGTGTTCAGAAACTTCAAACAATTCATCATAGGTTAAGTCACATACCTCTTCT
>NW_021585547.1:0-546 GCF_001605985.2 Dendrobium catenatum
GCTCTCGGGATTTTGCCAAGCACTGATCGTCCCAGGACGATCCAAAATCGGCCTGGATGATCCAGTCCATAAATCAATCCAGAGAACACTCCAGAAATCAGCCGTTTTCAATGCACTGATCGGCCTGGACGATCTCAATATCGTCCCGGCCGATCCTGGGAGGAAAATCCAATTCAGAGAGGAACAGTAAGGAAACGAGATCTCACAATTTCTATCTCGATCATTCACTCAATCTATACTAGGAAGGTCACATCTTTCTGATGCCCTTGTAATCTTCTATAAAGTATTACTGCAGACTGTAACAGCAAGAGTAGAAGAAAAAGCTTAATGAAAAGAATAATTATTTGAGTTCTCTTCAAATGTACTGATGGCATTGTTATATATGAACAAATGATTATTACATTACGACAGTGAATTAAAATGAGGAATATATTAACTTTTTAAGAATATAATGATTCTTTTATATTTGGCACAATTTAATTAATATTTTGTTTTAAACATATTTTAAAATATATATATATAAAATCATAGTTTTTTAGTTAAATT
>NW_021585548.1:0-234 GCF_001605985.2 Dendrobium catenatum
CATTCTAAGTCCGTTCAAGTTGTTGATGGGACCCCATCTGAATCACAAGGACAAGGAATGTCTCACTTTCATTCTCCAAGCCTTTTGTTTATTGGAACATAATATCTTTAATAGTCTCCTCTCCATATGATCACTAAACATCTTAATTTTTAAGTAACCATACATTCTACTCATTATTAGCTTTAGGATAGTTTAATGAAAAAGATGATTGGCATTGGCTAGGGAAGGAAGGGT
>NW_021585549.1:0-484 GCF_001605985.2 Dendrobium catenatum
AATTTTAATTAAAATTTAATAACTTGTAATTAATTAAAATTAATTAATAATAATTAATCATATTATAATTAATTTAAAAAAATAATAAATTTAATTAATTGTAATTAATTAATGTAATTATAAAATAAACCCCCCCTTTTCTTCCTCTCGGGTTCGGCCAGGACTGACCGAAGAAGCACGCGAAGGGTAGAAAGTTACCTTCACTGTCGGCGAGCTCCTCTGCTTGCTTCCGATCAAAATGTAGTAACTTCCGATCTTAGAGGAAGGGAAGTCGTAGAAGGTAGCGAAGTCCAACAGCCAGGTAAGAGCCGAAGAAGCGGCGGGAGGTAGAAAGTTATCTTCACAGTAGCGAGCTCCCGATTGTTGCTTCCGATCAAAATGTCTTAACTTCCGATCCAACGGAAGGGGAGGTCATCCGAGGAGGCAAATTCGAACAGCGACGAAGGAGCCGTGGGAGAGCGCAAAACGGAGAAAGTTACTCCAC
>NW_021585550.1:0-311 GCF_001605985.2 Dendrobium catenatum
TTTCAATGGGAAGCGGCACAACAACAGAGTTTTGAACGCATCAAAGAAGCTCTCACTTCCGCTCCAGTTTTGATACTTCCCAGCTTCGACCAGCCCTTCGAAGTGGATACAGATGCTTCCTCTATTGGCATCGGTGCAGTACTTTCCCAGTCGGGTCGTCCAGTGGCCTTCTTTAGTGAAAAACTCAGCCCAGCACGACAGAAGTGGGCGGCATATGAACAAGAACTATACGCCATAGTGCGCGCACTCAAACAGTGGGAAACCTACTTGTTACATCAGGATTTCATACTTTGCAGTGACAATCGTGCATT
>NW_021585551.1:0-255 GCF_001605985.2 Dendrobium catenatum
CAGCTTACTTGTAGAGAGCAGACGGTAAAAACACATCTTGTTGCTTGTTTTTTAACAAAGTCTATCGAGGGATATTTTAAGAAATCATCAACCTCTCAAGTCTCGCCTACCAACATCTATAAAGGGAAATTTTTGAAAAAAAATAAATAAATGAGGCTTTTAATGGAGTGCGGACATTTATTTCATGCCATACGTGTGGGATACCTGATTTTGGCAACATCCAACTTATCCAATGTGTCGATCGTCGGTATTAAA
>NW_021585552.1:0-233 GCF_001605985.2 Dendrobium catenatum
CTTTTTAAAACTTCATTTTCAATCCTCAAATTTTTCTTTATCTCCTTAGACTTCTTAAGATCAGATTCAAGTGATGTGTGTGATATTTTTAATGCATCAAGCTTTTCAACTAACTCACCATGATTTTTATTTAACTCATCAAATTCATCAAGTAAAGTCATGTGATTTGAATCAATTGTTTGATGGTCTTTAATCTAAATTTCATGCTCTTTTTGAAGATTTAAGAATTCTAA
>NW_021585553.1:0-277 GCF_001605985.2 Dendrobium catenatum
CGGAGTTCTTCTCGATATTTCGGCAACCTTTCGACGCCCCATCCCCGCAAGGGGAGGTTGGGGAAGGCAATTGACCTTTTAGGTCCACTCGATCGGATTAAAATTAAAGATCGAGGGCTTCAAGGTAAGGATCGACCCTAGTATATGTCTTAGACTCTACAATTTGATGATCGCAGCATCTGCTTTCCTTATTATTAATAATAATAATAATAATTGTTATTATTATTATTTCTATTATCATTATTCATTATAATTGTTATTATTATTATTACTTTTT
>NW_021585554.1:0-220 GCF_001605985.2 Dendrobium catenatum
CAGTTGATTAATTTTTGAAGGACCGTGGCCAATTTCATCAAGTCTGTGCTCGGATTTTACTGAGTCAAAATCTCAACGAAATCTGCAGAAAACTTGAGGGATTCAGTGGCGTAAAGATAATTCTGATTCTATTGTCTATCCTTTTCATTTTTAGTAGCCAACATTTATAGTCGGGCTGGCTATTCATAACTCTTACGTAGTAGAAATGTAAACGTAGGGC
>NW_021585555.1:0-260 GCF_001605985.2 Dendrobium catenatum
TGTTGTCAATAATTTGAGTTTACTTTAGTTTTGAAAAAATAAGAAAGAAAGCATATTTAAAAAACAAAAAAAAGTGGCCAATGATGCCAAACCAAAAGATGCGCAATGATGCCAAATTAAAAAAAAAATACACAAAGTATTAAAATCAAAAGATGCTCAAATAGCCATTTAAGTGATAAAGGGCATAAAATGAGCCGACCAAAAAAAAATATGCTTATTTTTGTTTCTTATACTACTAAAAACTTAAGAAAATTCTTGAT
>NW_021585556.1:0-522 GCF_001605985.2 Dendrobium catenatum
ACATTATTTTTAGAATAAAAAAATGTTTTTACGTAATTAATTTTTTAAGATACAACATTAATATAGATATTAAGATAAAATTCTCAAGCATATTTAAAGGATATGAGTAATACAATACCTCAACAAAATAAAAAATATAAATCAAAGTACATAATAAATTCAGATAACAAAAAATTAAAATAACTAGTAATAACAATCTAATAATCTTGAAGAGTAGTATTGCCTCCTCCAAGATAACTCAAATATTGTCCAAAAGAGCTTGGATAAGGATCTTGTTGTTGTCCGGGACTCTTTTCTAAATTCGCACTTGTTAATCTTGCACAAAAGCACGAACATCAGTATTTGGTATGAAACTTAAGTCTTGAAACAATATTTTATTTTTTTTCCTTGAGTCTTTCAAGGCGTAGCTCATAGTTAATTTGAAGCTCCAAATTTTTTTATCTCTGCACACTTTTTTATTAATTTCTCAATAAGTTGTTTGTTTTTATCTTCCAGAATTTTAATAAATGTTGACATTTCTTC
>NW_021585557.1:0-234 GCF_001605985.2 Dendrobium catenatum
AAGAAGGGAAAAAGTGGAAGGAAACTAGGGAGAGGCAAGGAAAGTGTTTTGAATGAGGAGAAGCTTATCTGAGGTAAAATTTTACATTCATTTTTGGTATTATAACCTGATTTCAGAAATAATAAGTTAGAATGCATTTATGAATGGCAAAATTTATTATTTATGTTGTTTATAAAAGGAAAAGAGGTCAGAGTACTTTAGGATAAAAAATTCATCCTGCTACCTTAGAGTGAA
>NW_021585558.1:0-551 GCF_001605985.2 Dendrobium catenatum
GGTGCGGGCGGGATCCGTCTCGGGTCGGGTCGTGACAGTAAGTGCATGGAATGTGTTCTAATATTTCACAAGAATATCATCTAACCTTTAAAAATGAGTTTTATAGTCTAAATGGGGGATAGTGTCTTTTCCTAGGAATTTATGATGCATGTTATGTCCTATGGTGTGGCTTTGTATGCATAGGCATAGGTGAATTATTTTGTGGTGCACTTATTTGCTTCTTTAAATATTCATTTACACTCTTTTCTCTATTACTATTGAGCCTAAATTGAATCAATATTCTGGATATTGTATTTTCCCTTATATTTCTCATATGGCTAGTGCTTTTTTAACTACTAACTCATTTATTATATACATTATTATGTTTTTTTTTTGCTTTTCCTCATGTTTTTTGGTACATGTTGGTTGGACTTTTGTAGGTTTTACAGGTTAGTTCTTCTTGCAGGAGGGTTGGGCTGAATATTGATCTTGAGAACACCCTTTTTTGGGTGTTGGCTCTTGGTCGCCCTAGAATGTCACTATGATTTTTTTTAGCGGTGCCTAGAGGGAAC
>NW_021585559.1:0-281 GCF_001605985.2 Dendrobium catenatum
AACACAATTGTTTTCCTGAAATTTGCATTTTATGTGAAAATAATTATTTAAGCTAATGCAATTATTATGAAATTAAAGGCATTTTGTACTCGCATTTAAAAGTGCAATAAAAATATTAAATTCAAGTTTTTTTATTATTTTTTTATAAAGTTTCAATTTAACAATAATTTATAATAATGAAAAATATCACCAAAATATTTACATAACATTGCAAGAATGAAGATAAAATAGAAATGATTTTTGCAATACAACAACAACAACATTAAGCCTTTATCCCACTA
>NW_021585560.1:0-313 GCF_001605985.2 Dendrobium catenatum
CTCTCTCTCTCTCTCACTGTATGTGTGTGTGTGTGGCTCTCAGCTTTCTCTTCTCTATCTCTCGTAAATTTGCTTGTGAACGAGAGAAAAGATGGAAGGTCACTCTCGGCCTTAAATGTTTGTTATTAATGCAAAACTAAAGTTATTAGTTAAGTATTAATAAAATTGAAAACGGTTTGTTGTGTAAAGGAGAAAAGGTATGTCCCTTCGTTAACGTTTTGTTTCATTTTTTTTTAGCTATAGTAGTTCTATACGTGGTTTCTGGTGTCAAGGAAAAAGTTTCTGCAGTATTGTTTCCTCTATTCCTCTTAGC
>NW_021585561.1:0-201 GCF_001605985.2 Dendrobium catenatum
CGGCTAATGAATAAGGTTTTTAAGAACCTTATTGGGCATACCATGGAAGTCTATGTGGACGACATGCTTGTGAAGAGCCTTGAGAAATCCCAACATATATCAGACTTGGAAGAATGTTTCTGCCTCCTTCGATCTTATAACATGCGCCTCAACCCCTCCAAATACGCATTTGGAGTTGCCTCAGGGAAATTTTTGGGATTC
>NW_021585562.1:0-212 GCF_001605985.2 Dendrobium catenatum
GAGAGAAAAGATTACTAAATCTGAAATAGACGTTGGAGGATGGACTGGGTTGGAGAAAAACAAGTCACGTCCAGATGGACCTCGGGTAGGAAAAAAAAAAAAACTGAAATCTGATTTCAGATTTTTATTTAGAGGAGAGAGGAAAGATTTGTTTTCAAAGCTCAGATTTAAAATATGAAAAAAACTGAAACTCACGTTAGGGATGGGGAGGT
>NW_021585563.1:0-555 GCF_001605985.2 Dendrobium catenatum
GCGGTGGTTCATTGGAACTCCGGTGGTGGTCCGACGGTACAACGACGTTAAATGGTGGTCCGGCAGAGCACAGGGCGTTAGGTAGTGGTTCGGCGGAGCAACATCGTTAGGCGGTGGTCCGGCAAAGCACAGGGCATCAGGTGGTGGTCCAGCGAACGTCAAGCGTTGGTGGAGCAGCGGTGGTTCGTCGGAACTCCGGCGGTGGTCCGACGGTACAACGGCTTTAGGCGGTGGTCTGGAGAAGCACAGGGCGTCAGGTGGTGGTTCGGCAGAGCAACGTCGTTAGGCGGTGGTCCGACGAAGCACAAGACATCATGTGGTGGCTCGACGGACGTCCGGCATTGGTGGAGCAGCGGTGGTTCGTCGGAACTCCGGCGATGATCAAGGAGGCAAGGAAGCAAGAGCGATCTCTGATCTCTCTCGAGCGATCTCTGATCTATCTCTTTTTTTCCTTAGGCTTAGAGGGTCCTTTTTCAAGAGGAGATGACCTCTATTTATAGGTTTTGGGAATGGCATGACCCGTAAAAAGGTGGAGGATCAAGGGTAAGTTGGGAG
>NW_021585564.1:0-329 GCF_001605985.2 Dendrobium catenatum
CTCTTCTTGTTAGTTTGATATTTTATCATAATCATATTCTTCATGTAGTTAAATAAAAGTTTATTTGAACCTTGTGATCTCTTGCTATTGACATCATTTTTGTATTGATTCAAACTTTGTTTGAAATATTTTATGTATCTCCTCTTGCAAAACATCTTTAGCTATTGTTCATGTGTTGCTAATTTGTGTTTGAATTTTCATATACTTTTGTTAAACTCATATATTAGATTTTATTTCTTGCAAGTTTAGTTTGTCATTTCATTTGCATTGATATTTAAAATGCATAATCTACAGAAATTATACTACGAGGAATCAAATTTAAGGTTTGA
>NW_021585565.1:0-530 GCF_001605985.2 Dendrobium catenatum
CAAGCCCAACACTTAGGATAGGCTGGGGTGTTTTTGAGTAATTTAGAATCTCAAAACACCTCCTACACTTCCTCCTTTGACTCAAAAAATAAGTGCTCAACCTTGACCCAATCCCACTTGAATTTCCAAACCTTAACTTCCTTTGATATCAACCATTAAAATTCTAAATAAATTTTATATCGCTATTTTAATCGAAAGTATTCATAGGAGACTTATGTTTCCTACAATGTAATAAACTACGAGGGCTTGTACTTGTAGGAGATTTAGAAACCCAGACAAGATTTTCAAATCAAATTTTTTAAAACTTTAATTAATTCTCTTTGGGAAAATCAAACCCGACGATCATTATCATCATTTTCAAACAATCGATAGTGATTGCTATCTTCTTTCTTCGAAGAAATGTATCAATTATTATCATCATTTTGATTATAAAATTAATGATATTTTATCCAGGTTAGCATAGTCAAACATTCGATTAAATTCCATTTTGATTCTTTAGGGTCAAATGTGATTCGCTCCTGAGTTTGACT
>NW_021585566.1:0-208 GCF_001605985.2 Dendrobium catenatum
AAATAAAAACACCACTAGATCTTAAAGACATCATTTTGCACCTTAAACAATATCCCTCCCACCCGCCAATCACTCAAGACAATGATTAAAAGTAATCATGGACCCTTGCGCCTATAAAACTTCTACTCCCTCCTATGCTGTGAGGAAATAAATTTACTCATTGATGCAACTTGTGATTTCCAATCGCTTCTGCTCAATGAGGATTCAA
>NW_021585567.1:0-325 GCF_001605985.2 Dendrobium catenatum
TTGGTAATAATAGTTGTTTATAAAGGGAAATTTACATCATACCATTTTATTTCATACTATTTATATATCTAACACCTAAAATATTAATATTACATGCCTACCACTCATATACAATTTTAATATCAAATATATAACTCCTATAATTCCTTTTTACCATTCATACCATCCTATAAATTTTAATATTTCATTCCATGCATTTCAAATTTGTTCTATGAGTGATAGGCATGTAATATTGATGTTTTGGATGTTAGATATGTAAATAGTATGAAATAAAGTGGTATGTATGTAAATCCCTCTTATATAAATGCCTTAACATATTAAGATG
>NW_021585568.1:0-437 GCF_001605985.2 Dendrobium catenatum
AATAGGTATTAGAGCAGTTCTATAAATAAATAACAGTGTAAGGAAATGAAAAATGCAATAAAAACTAGAACGTACCTTTTATTATTTATCGAGTCGTATGTCTGTGGATCTTCCTTAGTTTGTAGGTGTGCGGTGCCAAGACACAGAAGAAGCAGTGAAGAAACTAACAAAACTAAGCAAAAGACAACTAAATGCGAAGAATAGAAAAAGAAACGAAAATCGAATACGAAAAAGGGGTGTAGGCATTGTTGTTATTGGATGCACTTCGTAGAAGTCAAGTGCATCCTATAATATCAACAATGCCCTTTGCTATTCCCACTCCAAATGAGGCACTTGATACGTTTGACTCGACTATTCCCAACATACCTTAAACCAAAGGCTAAATCCACTAAGGGAGGTGTACTTCTAAGGCCAGACTTAAGCCTAGATTTTCTATG
>NW_021585569.1:0-209 GCF_001605985.2 Dendrobium catenatum
ATTGACAAAAAAAGTAAAAATATATACTCTTTAATACATAGTTTAACTCACACACCCATAGTACATAATCTTGAGACTGAATCTTCAATCTTTCTTAATGTATGCTATTATAAGAAAGGTTAGTTGTGCATAAAAAATATCTAAAATAATATGTAGTAATAAAGAAATAATCATCTAATAATATTTATAATCATCTAAACATATGATCA
>NW_021585570.1:0-254 GCF_001605985.2 Dendrobium catenatum
GAGGCTAAAGGTTGACTGGGATGGCTAGAAGTAGGTTTAAGTGGGGAGTCATAAGAGATTGGTCCAACAGAAGACCCAGTAGAAGGTCGGCCATGAAGGTTAGGTGAAGACCTATAGGGTGGGGCAGCGACCCGGATGTTACCAATGGGTGGGTGGTCTCGACCACAGTAAGATCCACGGTTTGTTCTGCAAGGGTGGTACTCTAAATGCCGGTCATTAGGGGTAGGGGTATTGAGAGTGTAATACCCAATGGT
>NW_021585571.1:0-328 GCF_001605985.2 Dendrobium catenatum
AATTCGAGCTTGAATCGACCCGACTCGAGCCGGATTAGACTCGCGTGTGTTCAATTAGGCTCGATTGGTCTGTTTTCGTCGTGTCGTCCCTGACTTGAGTTAAATTGTTTTTTTTTATTCAATTTTGTGCGATTTAATTGGTGGTGCCGGCTCGAGCTCGATTTTACTCAAATCGAGTCAAATTCGAACTCGAATCTAACCCGATTTTAGCCAACTTGATTTGACTCAGCCTAATTCATTTCCGCTAAAATCTATTTGACTTTCTTTAAATGATTTGAATCTTTTACCTAAATCGGGAAGTCGGATCGAGTGGCTCGGATCGAATGGT
>NW_021585572.1:0-246 GCF_001605985.2 Dendrobium catenatum
GAGGACTTAGAGGTGGTTTTAGA
Organism: Dendrobium catenatum; assembly: GCF_001605985.2. Lineage (NCBI taxonomy): Eukaryota > Viridiplantae > Streptophyta > Magnoliopsida > Asparagales > Orchidaceae > Dendrobium > Dendrobium catenatum. The sequence goes on from NW_021585572.1 coordinate 24, forward strand.
ACCACTAGAACTGGCAGGAGTCCGATTAAACAAAAAGGGGAATAAAGAAGTATTGATTAAATGGAGAGGCCTCCATGATTTCGACGCTACGTGGGAACCGCTGGAAAGAATGAAGGAGCAATTTCCCTCGTTTCACCTTGAGGACAAGGTGAGTTTTTGGGAGGGGAGTAATGTTACGGAGCCAGCCCAGGAGGGGCAGGCTGGACCGGTCCAGGTCTACAGC
>NW_021585573.1:0-336 GCF_001605985.2 Dendrobium catenatum
GGTAAGGGCAATAATTGGGGTGATCTGACTTACCCACCTCTTCTGGCCTTCTAGGTGCAGGCAACTTGAAGTATGGCTTTTTAAGAAGATTTTTCAATATCTTCTTTAAAGCCTCCTTCTTAAAGGGGTAAGTCTTACCAATTAATGCATTGAATTTCTTCCAATTTTCCCTTCTTTCTTCTGGAGTAAGGTAAGGTAGCTGTTGGCTAAACTCTGGCTGAATCTGAAGTGCCGGATGCTGTGGTGGCGGATACTGTGGTGGCGGATACTGTGGTCTTTGATACTGCTGATTATAAAATTGAGGAGGGGATCTTTCTGTCTGCACTTTCATTGGCT
>NW_021585574.1:0-1021 GCF_001605985.2 Dendrobium catenatum
AGTTTTTTGAGTATAGACACATTTTTGCCTAAAACCGAACGCTCCTCTACATTCGGTCGAAGGATGTAATAATTGTTCCCTCTTAACAGGAATAATTCCTGGCGTTTTTTACGTCTTCTGCGTTTCTAGAAGCAGATTCTGTCCCGATCTTCATTCTTGATGACCCAGAACGCAAGCTTCCAATTTCAAATATGTTATTTATATAGAAAAAAGTCTCGTGTTGGATAATATATATATTTGCTTTTTTTTAATCTGATATTTTTTTTTTCACATTTATCATATTTTAATATTTCTGATTATAAAAATTATTTCCTGCTTATAATCTTTTTAAATAACAAAATTTTTTTATATCTTAATAGATGTAGGTCACATTGGAGAAATATAGTTATTGTTCTCAATTTGTCTGATACACTTTAAAATTATATTTATTTTTGAAAAAATTAAATCTCAAACGTCTAAAATAAATTGGATGGCCTCCAGGAGGGCAAATTATTGGGTTCGGATACTAGATGTATTCAGAGCCTAATGAAAATACGCACATCACCTACTACTCGGTACTGCTCAGTACTTCTCGGTACTTAGTACTTCACAGTACCGAGCTTAATATTGTGAATACCGAACATAAGCTGTGTCAGGTGTTTGAACCCAATAATCTCTCATCCAGGAGGTGGTAACTAAATATCTATAGTTATTATGATAATGCATGAAAATTAATTTTTATATTATCATAGACAAAATAATGACATGATAATAAATAATTCTAATAACTCAATTATTTAATATATTGAAAAACCATTCAAAAAAAAAAACCCTCCTCTTCCATCTGAAACATTTAAAGGTGTAAGTGAGTCAAGTCGACTCATGAGCTGACTCGAGCTAAGCTTGATAAAAAAACTCCTGAGCCGAGCTTGATGTGCTAATGAGCTAAGCTTTATTCAGCCCTGGCTCGACTCGTTAGCTCACAAACCGGCTCATTTAAAAAATATTAATATAAAATACACTTTATTAATAATAGAATTTT
>NW_021585575.1:0-216 GCF_001605985.2 Dendrobium catenatum
ACCAGAGTAATATGAAATTCAAAGATTGTCTTTAACATTGGTTGCCACCTAGTTGTTGTCGTTGTGCACTTCCTAAGGCTGATTAATCTCCTGCATAACCCCATCGATGACCACTACTCCCTTTTTACAAAAATCCACCTCATCGCCTCAATTCCCTTCCAGCTTGCCCGTCCCAAACAACCTTCAGTATGCAACCTGTCTGTCCACATGCAATCG
>NW_021585576.1:0-420 GCF_001605985.2 Dendrobium catenatum
TTTTGGAAGTTTTGAGTTGTAAGGCTTGCACCGCAGCTTTAGACACCACATTTTCCGTGCACCCGCTGTCGATCAGCAGATCGCAGATCTTGCCATTGATCGTGCATTTGGTTCTAAATAAAACATTCCTCTGAGAATTGGTGGGATGCCGTGGCGCCAAAAGCAATTTCTGCAACACACAAACGAGGTTCTCCCCCTCGTCACCTTCAACCTCCTCGAAAGACTCGTCCGGATTATCCTCGACATCTCCTGTTGCTTCCTCTCCTTCCACCTCCAGTAACTGTAATTGAGGTCGAGTAGGACACTCGTTTGATTTATGGCCCTGCTGAAAGCATCGGAAGCATTTAATGGTTGTGGGCTTCACATAAGGATTTTCCTTATTTAACACCTTTGGCTTAAAGGCAGCTCTAACTTCATTTC
>NW_021585577.1:0-223 GCF_001605985.2 Dendrobium catenatum
TGCGAGACACGGTACATTCATATGCTGACCTAATCCAACGGGTAGAGGCCCAAATCTCAGCTGACGAAGCCATCAATGCTCATAAGAAGCAATTTGAGCAAACTACGGGAAAGCGTAAAACTGCACCGGGGATGGGTGACTCGTCATCACAACGAAAGAAGCAGGGGAGTAAAAACCTGCCCCCTTGACCTTCACACTCTCGAAGGGATCCTCGAGCAGAGAA
>NW_021585578.1:0-232 GCF_001605985.2 Dendrobium catenatum
GTCATCTTTAAGAGATTGAATGTATAAACTTTTAATTCGTTTTGTTTATTTGGAAGAGATCAAAGGGCTATAGTTCTATTTTCCTTTCATTCTTAAAATTAAAGAATTATACTCCTTTTTTCCTCTCCCAAACGGCTGCACTTTTCTCCATTAGATGGATGCATATGGTTTCCTTATTTGATACAATTAATTATATGAAATGCGATCGTTCTTCCATATTTCATTGAAATTT
>NW_021585579.1:0-207 GCF_001605985.2 Dendrobium catenatum
ATTCATGCATTTCATCAAGTTGATTATGATACATTGTATTATAAACTAATTAAAAGTGTCTAAAATTCTAATCAAATTTTCAAACATATCCACCCTACATAAGTCAAGGGGCCAAATAAGATTCGCTCTAGATGTCTATCCTAGCTCCTTAAAACTTTAATTAACAACATCCCTATAACTCCTTCATATAAAAACTAGAATCATGAA
>NW_021585580.1:0-224 GCF_001605985.2 Dendrobium catenatum
GATCTTGGAATCATGAAAATACTTAACGAATGTAATTAAGCATTTAATATCTCTTGCTGTATTAACAAAAAGGGCTCATATATTAGCTTTAAATTTTCATTTAAAATAAAAGGGGCGGCGAATGAGGGTTAAAGAATTTGTAATGTGAATATCTTTTCTTATGCCGAATGCTTGTATTACGGATTGAATCTGATAATTAATAAAAGCATCTATCTTTAGCATAT
>NW_021585581.1:0-11213 GCF_001605985.2 Dendrobium catenatum
CTAATTTTTAGAGCCCACAAATTTTTGGTGACTCCACTGGAGATTTGATTTCTCTTTCCATCTTTGGCAAGTCATCTCAGTACTATAATAATAGCCATACCAATTCATACTTAAAATTATGAATCATTCAAAATGAGCATTTAATGGATTAAAATTTTGAGAATTCTAAGAATGATCATTCAATTTAAAATTTTCTAAAATAATTATTCAATGCATTCATTGAGATAATGCATTTAGAAATATTTTAAATTTATATTATTTGAAATACTTGCTAATGTTATATGCTTTTATTTTCTATTATGTGCAAGTCTCTACACTTTGAAAGTGTGAGGTAATGTATCAGATTCTGATTACTAATATTTACCTTTCATTCATACAAATTGATCTATAGAATATTCTAATGATTGTTCAAATGGGACAAAGTGCTAGGATCAAAATGGCAAATATTATCATTGAGATAAGAAATGCAGGAGCTTCCATCCAGTTTCGTGGCCTTGACTTCTCTACAGTCGTTGCAAGGACTATTGTCATTCCTAAGAATCATGTGAGTACTAAAAGGCCTGCCAGAAGGCCCCAAGCTTCCACTTGTCATGTGCATATACCAGCATAACAACCTGCTACCGAAAATCCTTATAGAAGGATTTCTATGTTTGAGAGGTTTTCACAACCTAAAACCCCTGTCACTAAAAGAATTGTAACTGGTAGGAAGATTTTTGTGGTGGCTACAAACACCACTACCCTGTCAACCGGGTTATCAGCACCTGAAAAATACAATGCCAAAGTCTCCTCATTTGGAGGAAGGCTTATAAGAAGACAAAGAAGAAAGATGAATGTTGAGATTGGACCTTAATTACAATAATCCCCTGTCAATCCCTCCAACCAACCAGCCCAGGTGCCTGAGGCAGTTATTCCCACCTGGAATGGGTTTGCTAGTCTGAAATGGGTCAAAAGAAATAGCTCGACCAATGAGCTGAAGAAATCATTTTGGTACCAACAACCTAAAGTTCCAACTCTATAGAAGAAAGGAATCCGAAACTCTCTCAACTAGGGTCTATAGGTTCCTGAAACTGTGAAAGAGAGGGGATTGAAGAAGAGAAAATATTAATGGCCACTGATGGTCGAGACCAGGAGAACTCCGCCAAGAGAATGCTTATATGTTATGATGGAGAGAAAAGAAAGTAAATATGTCCCAAGGAGAGGACGAAGTGGAGGAAATAGAGGCGAATCACCTCGATGATGAAAACACCACACTCGATGACATAAGAAGGTAGATGAGGCGATATATGAGAGTCAAAGATAGGAAAATCTCTTAGTTGAATGAGGTGAGGGCTTACATGGGGGCAATGATACAGATGATGCAGAGAATTGCCGTTATTGGCATCATGTCTAATCCTCATGCTGATCATCCAAACTTCCAAATGCCTCAAGTCTCAGGAGTACGAGGAGCTCCTGAAGGTAATAATGAAGTCAATAACATTACCCGCCAACCCACTCCATAGAATATTATAAGTACTTCTAAACCTATGATTGATGCACTATTAAAAGAAATTATCACCGAGAAGATCAAGGCCATCATAGCCATTTATCATGCAAAAAAAGTAGTGCGTAAGAGTCATCCGTACCCTACAGAATACAATTAAGTGCCGTATCCAAAAGGATATTCTGTACCAAAGTTCAATACTTTTAATGGTACTAATAAAGCCAAACAACACTTGGCACAATTTAAGGCAACTTGTGAGAATACAAGAAGAAACGACGCCCTACTCTTCTGACAATTCGTTAGTAGTTTAGCAGTAACTGCTTTTGAATGGTATGCCAAACTACCAAATGATTAAGTGAAGTCCTTCACAGAATTGGAAGCTATGTTCATGAAGAGATTATCCGGCGTTCTCGAGAAGATCACAATCGTTAATCTTGATCATGATAAGAGAAAAAGGGAAGAATCAATGAATAAATACATCACTCACTGGCGCAACTTGAGTATAAAATGTAAACAAATACTTCAAGAAGAGCATGCTATGCAGTTGTTAATGGGAAACATTAATGATAGGATGCAACCATTTTTATGTATGTCTACCATAACCGTATGTCAGGATCTACTGGACAGAGTGGCCAAGTTTGAAAAGTTAAAATTGTCAAGATCAGAGAGTCACTCTAATAAGCCCAATAAGAATAAAATCTCAAGTGCTAGAAGAGGTGAGGATGACTCCATGTTCTTCTCCAAAGATGATAAGGGGAAACAGGTGGCATATAATATAGATAAAGAAAAATAACTAATACAGTATGAACAAAAGTCAAAGCAATCCTACAACCCTAACCCCAACAAAAGCTAATATTTAGGGGAAATGATAAGCCACAAACTTACCAGGGTGGTGGAGAATGCTCGAGATAAATAATGGGAACTGGTGATAAAATGTTCCACTCCCTCAATGAAAGGATGAATAAAAAATATGCATTCAATAGGGAGTGTCGCCAAGTTAATTTGATAGGCGTTGAAAGCGGGCATAAAACTGTTAGAATGCAAGAGGCCCAAGAAGTTGAAACATAATGACGATCTAAATTATTTCTCATACCATCGGGTACTCGATAAGGATTGGCTCGAAAGAAATTATCGAAAAGGGGAACACACATTATCAGATAATGTTTTTACTCCCCCTAGGAAAGAATCAATTCGAGTGGTTATGTCCTCTTCCGTATCCCCAATTAAAGAAAGAAAAAATGAAAATAAGCCAGCTCAAGAAGAGTTATGGGAGACTACGGTCTCTAAGAAGACTAAAAATGTTAAAACAACTCAAAGGAGTTTTAGGGGTGAAGTGGAAATCTCTTAAGGAACTAGTGCTAAATTTGAAAGCTCTACCTATGACACGAGCTTCTACTTCTAAATAATTCTTCAACCAGGCTGGCACTTCAAAGTCTGGAAAGGTGAAGCCCTCCAAAAAGAAGACTAAACTGAAGAAGCCGAAAGAGAAAAAGACTGCAACTCAGAGAGCTATCGACAATTTAGATGAATATTATCAGACTGTGAGGCGACCTATCAAGCTAGTTGAGTTCATGTCAGAGCTTAAAATAGATAGAGGAAAAAAATGTGATGAGAATTCCCTTCCTTCAAAAGTATGTCAGGTCATTTTTATAGCATGAAATAAATTGATAACAGAAGAATACACTGAAGAAGTTGCTTTTGAGTCCTATATGATGGTGATATCAATGGATTATTGCTCGAAAGAGGACTTGTATTTGCTAAAGGAAGATGGGATGGACCCTGACATAGCATCACAAATGGGACATATAAACCTGGGTGGTGATTCTGAATCATCAGATGAATTCCTAGATGCAACAATGGCTAACTCTAAAGAAATATGTCATCAAATGACTCTGAACATGAGGAGATCACTCAAGTGTAGTTGAGTAGTAGCAATATACTATCATCTCCACCGAAGAAAGAGATCTCCAACAAAGATAAGGGGAAGGTTATAGTTATCAATGAAGATATCATCCCAAAAGAATCCAAAAATAAAGATACTTCAGCCAAGGGAATATATTATAATATTTTATCCTATTTGAGAAAAATAACTACACAACTCAGCATATATGATGCCTTAGTAATATCTAAGAACATTTGGGAGACTTTGATTCAAGCTCTCTAAGATCCAGAAAGATACGAGCTGTATTTTACTGAACATAATTTGATTGAGGTTATACAAGTTCGTAATAAGCTATTTATTACCTTCTTCGAAGATGACATGATGCTTGGGACTACAGACTATAATCGTCCTCTATATGTTACTATAGAGAGCGATAAGTTGATCATGAGTCAAATCTTGATTGATCTTGGATATTCCATAATTCTAATGAACATGAAAGAATTGAGATCACTCTACGTTAATGTGGAACACCTCCGGCCAGATGAATTGATGGTGCATGATTTCAACGAGAAAGGGCAGAAGACTCCTGAATTATTCATGCTCCCTTTTGTACTTGAAGAAATTCATACAGAAGCCAAGTTTCATGTAATTGATGCAGACACTTCTTTCAAGGTACTGCTAGGTCGACTAAAGTTATATGAATATGGAGTCATCCCGTCAACATTACACCCGTGTATCAAGTATCTCAGAGATGAAAAAGAATTCAAGATCTCTGATGACATTCAGCCTTTTATATTACAGGAAGCAAAAGTTAATAAAGATGCACAATATTTCATGAAAAAGAAGCAAAAGACTTCAAGTTCTCTCGAGGCTAAAGCATCAAACTCAAAGGTTATGAAGCGACCTAAATAGGAATGTGAGAAAAAGAACGTGGGGAGAAAGAAGGCAATGCCAACTCTTCTCAAAGCACTGATATTCACAAAGAGAAAAAAATGTGTGCCTTATCTAGGGAGTGATATGGATGAAGATGATGCCACTCCAACTAAATTCTGAAGAGTATGTCAATCTACAGACAAATGGAGTAGGGAGGTGGAATATTTAAATTATGATTATGATTATGACTCTATCTACATAAATGTATTATATGGTGTATTCTCCATAAGAATAAATAGTATGTCGATCTCAAATAGCATACTCGCAGTCACATGTATCCCCCTACAACACTTCAAGGAGATCATTCCACACGAGGTGTATAAGGTTGAATAATTCACCACCCTTTATCTGACTCCCCTCAAAAATGGGATTATGCTAGGGAATATATTATATTCTATAGGAATATGCAAAGAAGAGAATAATGACTAGTTCTGAAGAGTTACTACCTATAAGGCTACCTAAGTTTAATATCAAAGGCATTCAAAGAATGCTACGAAAGCAAATCAATATTCTTATCACCAAATGACAAATTCATATAAGCCTGGGCCTATAGTATGGAAGGAATCCACGTCCATTACGACAGAAGGATATAACTACGTATAAGGGTATCGAATTCATCAAGCAAAAACTCCTCTAGAAAGAGACTTACTGAGCCATCACATACAGGTAAATTGAACCTGATGACATTGGCACTGAGGAGATATACAAAGTTGATAATTATAATACTCGAAGAGGCCAAACCTGCACCAATAGAGCTTGAAGATAGTGAACAAGCAGTAATTATGGATGAGTTAAAAGAAGTTAACTAGGAATTGAGGAGGATCCTTGCCCAACCTTCATTAGCCCTCTTCTACTAGAGGAGCAAAAAGAGTAAATTAAAAAACTTCTCTTTGAATTCAGAGACTGTTTTGCCTGGATATACGTTGAAATGATTGGCTTATCCCATAATATAATAGTTCACAGATTGACAATTAAACTAGATGAAACACACGTCAAATAAGCTCCAAGGGGAATGAGATTAGAGATTAAAGAATAGGTGATTATAGAAATAAAGAAGCTTATAGAAGTAGTCTTCATCTATGAAAAAAATATGCCAACTGGATTACCAATATTGTCTATGTGAAGAAGAAGAATGGTCAAAATCTTATCTGCATTGACTTTAGGGACCTTAATAAGGCGTATCTGAAAAATAACTTTTCACTCCTTGTATTAGAACTTCTAGTTGACAACACATCCAATTATGATATGTTCTCTTTCATGGGCAGATCCTCATAATACAATCAAATCAAGATGGCGCCTGAGGATGAAAAACACACATCGTTTAAAATGCCCATTGGCATTTTCTACTATACGGCCATGCCCTTTGGCCAGAATAATATTGGTTCCACCTATCAGCGGGCGATGACTCATAGCTTTGATGAGCTAATACATCAAAATGTTGAGTGCTATGTGGATGACCTTGTTGTCAAGAGCATGGATCAAAATGATCACCTAAGTGATCTAAGAATCATGTTTGAGAGAATCAGAAAGTTTGATCTAAAGATGAACCCTCTCAAATATACTTTTGAGGTCTCCTCAGTCAAATTCTTTTGTTACATTGTTCGTCATCGAGGTATCGAGATCGACCCTAATAAAATCAAAGAAATTATGGAGATGCCATCTCCTAAAAACTTTTGATAACTCTACTCCTTATAAGGACAACTGGTTTTCATTCGATGATCCATATAAAATCTATAACTCTGCTCCTTATAAGGACAACTGGCTTTCATTCGATGATTCATATCAAATATATCAGATAGATGCCAGTCATCTTTAAAGTTGATGAAGAAAGATGTTCTTTCAAATTTGACAAAGAGTGTCATAAAGCATTTGATAGTATTAAATGATACTTGTTAAATCCGTCCATTCTTGCAGCGCCAATCATGGAGAATCCTCTTATATTATATACAACAGCACTAGAAGAGTCCCTTGGAGTATTATTAGCCTAACACAATGAAGAAGGTAAGGAGAATGCATTATACTACATCAGTTGGAGGATTATCGGAGTAGAAATCCACTATTCTCTAATTGAGAAGTATTTCCTAGCATTAATTTCACAATTCAGAAACTCTGCTATTACATGCTCTTTCACAAAGTTATATTGAAATCAAATATTGATCCACTGAAATTTTTGATGATAAGACCAGCATTGATAGTTTATTTAGCCAAGTGGCCAATACTACTACTACAGTTTGATATCACGTACTTACCACAGAAGGTGATAAAAGGGCAAGCCTTGGTAGATTTTCCAACCGTGCATCCTATACCGGTAGACTACCCTCTTAATGATGATTTACCCGATGAGCAAATCATGCAGGTCAAGGAAAAGAAGAAATTACTATTCTGAGAGATGTACTTCGATGGTGCATCCTCAATTAAGCCTGCTCGACCTCCAAATATTATAAGGGCCTGAGCCGGCAACAGTCTCGATTTCATAACACCTGAGGGAGTCTTAATGAGATTTTCATTCATTTTGACTAAACCCCGAACAAACAATAAAGCTGAATATGAAGCCCTAATAGTAGGACTAGAGATTGCGATAGATGTCAGAATTCAAAATCTCTAAAGCTTTGGTGATTCTCAACTTATGATAAATGAGGTCCTCAACATTTATAAGGTTGACAAACTTAAATTGGCTCATTACCATCAACAAGCTCTTGAGCTTTTAAAATAAGTGCTAAATGTTATAATAGCCCGAGTTCCTCGAGGTCAAAATACCAAAGAAGATTACCTAACCAAATTAGTCAAGGATGTGGTGAACAATGATAAGGAGATGCCTATACAAATTATGGTTCACGATCATTGGGTCTTAGAGCCAACAATCTTTTAATTCACGTAGGTAGAGGGAATATTAAATTTAAGCCAACAGGATACAACCCTGGTTTATCCTCAACCACACCAATAAATCATTATGGAAAATCAACCAAGAGAATGTCATGTAGTCAAGAGACATAAAATTAGCAGATGCTCAGAGTCATTGCTATATTGGTTAGACATTGAGGAAGGAGATGACTCGAGACAACCCTTCATCAACTATTTCAAAGAAATAAACTTCCAGTGGATAAATCTATAGCTTTAAAAATTTGAAAAAGGGCATAAGGACATGCTTTTGTCGATGATACATTATATCATAGAGCTTTCGATCTAATGTGTCATAGATGCCTAGGGACCAAAGAAGCTGATAAAGTGATACTAGAAGTCTACAAAGGACTTTGTGGTGCACATCAGTCAGGTCCTAAAGATGACAGTTAAAATTAAAAGAATGTGTTACTATTGGCCGATAATGGTAAGGGATTATATTAGCCACACTAAGAGGTGCCACGAATGTTAGATCCATGCACCCAATAGTAGCATCATGGCCATTTGAATGTTGGAGCAAGGATAAAATTAGGCCGATAAATCTTTCATCTTCAACAGGACACAGCTTTATTCTAGTAGCAACAGATTACTTTTCAAAGTGGACGAAAGCGGCTCTATTCAGAGAAGTCACATCTAAGTATGTGATCAATTTCTTTACCCACAATATTGTCTACAAATTTGATGTGCTAAGCTGCATAATCTTGGATAATAGTACAACTTTTAAAAATATAAAAATTTATAAGTTCGTTGATCGGCATAAAATTATTTGATATTATTCATCTATATACATCCTAAGGGAAAATGGCTTGGCAGAAGCTTTTAACAATACGTTGGTGAAACTGTTGAAGAAAATTCTAACCAAGAACAAAAGAGTGGCGTACGAAGATGAAAGAAGTATTATGGACGTATCATAAAACTTACAAAATGCCAACCAAAGTCGCTCTTTATTCACTGGTATTCAGAGTTTGAAGCAGTATTACTACTAGAAGTTGAACTACCATAACTCTGGGTATCAATCCAAAATGATCTCACTCAAGAATAGAATGTTTGATTGAGAATAGAAGAGCTCGACAGACTTCATGAAGTTAGACTGCAAGCTCAAATAAACCTAAAAATCTACCGAGGAAGAATGACAAAATCAATTGATTGGATTGTGCGTCCTCATGCATTTCAAGAAGGAGAATTGATCTTATTACTGCGATGGTCAATCATCTCACACTGAAAAGTTGGTGATAAAATTGTATTCAATTAGGAGGGCCTCTTCGTCATTGAGAAGGTGTATCAAGGATGAGCTTATCAGTTGATCAATCCTAATGATTAGAGGCGTATGTTGCCGATCAATGGTCGATACCTAAAGAAATACTACTAATGAAATTGTCCGAGAAAATGTTATGCTTAATGTGTTACATTTTCTTACATGTTTATTAATACATACATTTCATATTTTAAAATTATCTTATGTATCAAGAATGTATTTTAAAATCCCCCAAAAAATTGGATGTTTTAAATATATATTTGGGTCGATATCACGCGGCATGCTTACCCCCCTAAATAAATATTTAAAATCTCAAAATACAAAATCTATCCAAAGTCTCCCTATAAGATAGTAGGTATTTTAAATATTTATTTGGGTTGACATTGTATTATGCATCAAGATCCTCAAATAATTATAATATCAAAATTTCAAATTTATTCTATTCTAAAATGTCCCTAAGAGACAGGAGAATTTTAAATATTTATTTAGATTAACATTGTATTGCATAACGATATCTCCGAATAAATTTTTAAAATTATAAATACAAATATTCCTTAAAGAAAGAATACAATGAAATCTTTTTCAAAGTATTTGCATGTGATGTTTCGAAAGTTTTAGACACCACCTTCTCTAACGTACCAAGGTTTGAAGGTCAGAAAAGAGACTTTTATGATTATACACTCCAATAAATTGAGCCAAAATAACCTGAAGTCTTTCAACAACCTGAAGCTTAAGGTTCAAATGGGTATAAGAAGCCGTATCCAATATGCCCAAATATGGTCGGATCACTGGCAGCTCCATCTACTCAACACGCCATAAGAAAGGTCATAGTAGCGGAACACCCACTTCGTCAACTCGTTAATAGGGATTATAGAAAGCACAAGGGCTAATTTGACTCAACAAGTTCAAGTGATAATAGTATATTAAATTCTCTATTAAGTTCTAATGGGAGGATGAATCTCGAATAACCACTGAATGCTCGTATAGTTTAAATCTTCAACTACAAAGAAAAACTCCAAATATAGCAACTTCTGCATATTCAGCATTGAGAAGCTTATTTCCTATAGCTCAAATCCAAATATTAAATGGGTGTAAGAGGTTGAATCCAATAAGCCCAAATATGGTCGGATTGCTAGCAGCTCCATCTACTCAATATGCCATAAGAAAGGTCGTACTAGAGGAACCCCCTTCTCAACAACTAGAGAATAAAGAGCTATCAAATCCCAGCTCTCATAATCTGATAAACTCAAGTGACTCAAATTAAAGTCTCTTCAAGTGGTTAAGGATCAAGATATTACCAACATTTGATATTATCAACTAAATCTGAAACCTATAAATCCCTTAACAAATTCATACAACATAAAGAAAGGATCAAAGAAACTTTTCTTCAATGAGTCTTTCAAAGCATAAAGCAAAGGACTGAAGAAATTATCCCAAAGTTCATGTAAAGTTTAAGATTGAACTAAGTGGATTTCATCATCAATAAGCCTGTTATGCACAAAGCTCTAGACTGATGACTTTGTGCCCCCGACCTAATGCAAACATGAATGATTTAGGTCACCAGCATCTGCTCATTCATCAAGCCCACTAAACTTAAAGCATAGGATCGAATATACAAAAACTACTGACAAGTTAGTGAAGACAAATCAGATAATTCTTCATCAATGTCCGCAGTATAAAGCACAGGGCAAAAGAAAATCAAAATCTCAGGGCTCAAGTTAAAATTTTAAAAAGTAGCATCCTAAAGGACATCTTTAAATGTTCCTAAAGACTGTGGGAATTTTAAGTATTTGTTTGGGTCAATATCATGTTGTATGCCAAGATCCCTAAATAATTATTTAAAATTTCTTACAGTTGAATGTGTTATAAGCATAAAGTTTATTTTGAGCAAGATACAAATCATTTAGGAGGTAGCAAAGTCCTTCCATGTGATGACTTTACAGAACTTGGAGAAATTTTGATCAATGCTTGCATATATACGACTAAATACTACATTCATAGAAGTCTAGAATGGAGAAAGATATTGAGTAGTTATAAAAACACTATTAATTAAGATGATAGTGAAGGCAAAAAGAAGAACACAGGGCAGCAATGCTATCTACTATCATCAAACTATGAAGTAATACTCTAGGGATCTGAGTATGAAGCACTCTATCACTATCACATAGATCTCTACTTGGCCAAAAGAAAATATAGAAACTATACAAAAGATTATGAATGCATTTAAAGATCCATGAAGGCACAGAGATGGATCTTTAGAGATCCACCAAATAAAAATCTTAGTGTGACATCCAAGCAAACTTTTTGAGATCCACTAAGTGAAGCCCTTATTATGACATTAAAATGTGATTTTGGAGATCTACAAAAAGGAAAGTTTATATGTGACATTAAGAAAAAAAATATATGAAGATCCACATGGTCGATCAACTTATAACAAATGTGATTTATTCTGGATGTGAACTACATTTATTAAGGGGCATTTGTTGACCTCTACCCTTAAAACAAAAAAAAAAGAGAGAATAAAAAAATATGTATGAATGATTACTTGTAGCCAAATCCTGTTCGAATCTTGTTGCAATCATCGACCCATGCCTTGTAGCACTAAACCATCATATCACTAGCATGTAGAGAGCAGCTCCATTGGGTCATTAAATACGACAGCAAAATGAAGCTCTCGACCTCTCTCCCACAAGTGAACTTCTTCCCTGTTGTAGTACTCTCAAAGCTTCTTCACCTCTTTTATAGCCTCCGACTGAATCCCTCTT
>NW_021585582.1:0-356 GCF_001605985.2 Dendrobium catenatum
AACCTTCGTCTTGGCTTCTAATCTCTTTCGTCTCTCTGCAAGTGCCACTCCACCTGTATCCCTCTTTTCTAAGTGAACCAAGTTTAGTGTGTCATTTTGTTTGAGTCATTTGTAAGAGTCAAGGGTTTTAATGTCATGTTACGTTAAAAGTCAAGTTTGTAAGAGTCTTTATTTATAAAAGTGTTCGTTTATATGAAATGTAAGAGTTTGTTCTATTATCTCTAAGTTATCTCTTATTTTTGAGGTATTTTGTGTCTTCTTTTATATATGAAGTCAATTTTTCTTTTTGTGATAAAAAAATATAGGGTCCCCTATATTTTTTTATTACATCATTTAGTATCAGAGCAAGTTAAGTC
>NW_021585583.1:0-353 GCF_001605985.2 Dendrobium catenatum
CCTCCAATTATGAAATATTGACACTTCTAGATGCCTTCTATGTCTGTACTAGCCATGTGTCAGATGCGGACGCATCTTCGACAAACCTTGATGTGTCAGACACTTTCATAATCGTGTCAGATGCCTTCTATAACTCTCAATATTATGTCATGTTATTGCTATTGTTAGATTTTGTATCTTTATTGGAGTTGATGTTATCCCATTTTAGGATTAAGCCTACATAAAGATTTTATCATTCTTTGTCAAACTTTTGTATGCTTCAACTTGGCAGTGGTACTCTTTAAAAATAAATTATACATTCCTTTTTCTGTTTTACTCCCGTCTCTTGATTAAATTTGTAGTGAATGGGTGAT
>NW_021585584.1:0-656 GCF_001605985.2 Dendrobium catenatum
AAAAAAAAAAAAGAATAAAAAAAAATAGAAAGATATATTTACAAGAATTGAGGGGAAAAATTAGATAGGTGTTTCTTAGTTAATAAGAAAAGTTTAATTATAAAAGTATAATTAGTCTTCATTTATTTCATAAGTTGAGAAAAAGTAAAATAAATAAATTATTTTATTTATGTTTCTTATGAAATAAAATATATTTGGTATTTCAAAAATATGTTAATTATTAATTTATTTATGTGTTTGTGGCCTCAATTGCCAATAGGACAATGATACTGTTGAAAGTGCATATTGGACTAATAAAAATAAAGCATAGAGTACAAAACATACAACTATGTATGAGATATTCTATCACTCTCCTACCTCAAAAGAGCAAAAACGATGAGAGAAATTTCTATGAATAACACCATCCAATGCAAAGCTATCTAAGAAAAAAAAGAGGCTCTATTACTCGGCAAATTATTATGTGCGAAGACTGTACGCAAGCTTAAGTTCAAATTTGATGCGCTTTTACTACTTTTTGTTGTATTTTTTGCAAAAGATTGATAATAGACAATTTTAATTGTGTATTAGCTGTCATTTTGCTGCACCTTCATTACGCTTGATGCGGACTAGAATATACGCGACAGTAGAGTAAAAAATATAATGTCTTAGCAATATAC
>NW_021585585.1:0-368 GCF_001605985.2 Dendrobium catenatum
GTCAAAATGGGTTTTTGGGTCAAATTTAACACAAAATATGTGTCAGGACGTTTTGGTTAAAAAAATTATAATAGAATAGACCTACTAGAGTCCTATTATAGCATCGCCTAGGACAATTATATATTATAAGTAGGGCGTCAAAATGAATTGATATATTTGATTTAATTATACCCAAATCCAATTAATCAAAGCTTGATTTGCTAGCAACCGAAATGATTCAAATATGACCCATTAACCTGTTTTGTTTTAAAAAATTATAACTTATTAACTATAAAATTTATGATATTTGATAAAAAAATAAGAAGAATAAGCACACAAGAAAAAATATTAAACGAGTCATTTTTAGGGTAAACCCAAGTTCACGGGTT
>NW_021585586.1:0-291 GCF_001605985.2 Dendrobium catenatum
AGAGAGTGAGAGAGTAAGAGAGAATAAGGGAGAAAGCAAGAGAGAGAGAGAGAGTGAACAAGAGAGAGCAAGGAAGAGAGAGAGAGAGCAAGAGAGAGAGAGAGAGAACAAGAGAGAGCAAGGAAGAGAGAGAGAGTAAGAGAGAGAGCAAGATATAGAGAGAGTCTAAGAGAGAAAAAGAAAGAGAGAGAGAGAGACGGAGAGAAAAGGAGAGAAAGTAAGAGAGAGAGAGAGAGCATAGAGAAAGAGCAAGCGAGGGAGTGAGAGAGATCAAGAGAGAGAGAGAGAGAG
>NW_021585587.1:0-298 GCF_001605985.2 Dendrobium catenatum
AATTAATTAAGAGGAGTTACAATCTTTTGAAATTCAATTTCCCTCCTAATTTTACTTAAATTAGGGAGTTACATGATATAATTAAAAATATGAAATCTAATTTCAAATTTTGATTAATTATATGTGGTCCCCACCTACTTAAATCTCCAATCTCTCCACTCTCTACATGGTCGGCCCCCTCTTTGTGCTTCCCATTAATTGCACAATTATTCCCCCTCCCTATTTTGAAATTTAAACTTTAATTTCAAAATAAATCCCTCAAATTTCACTTAAAACTGAAAATTATTTCAGTTTTCAC
>NW_021585588.1:0-215 GCF_001605985.2 Dendrobium catenatum
AGAAGAACCTTTAAAATTTTTTTATCCTTACCTTTTCTATAATTTTGATGATGCTTGTGACTCTTCTTTGGAAAGTTTTTGAATTGCCTAGTGATAAAGGCAACTTCATCGCTTTCAGACCTGGAGGAGTAAGTATCCGAGTTGTTCGCCTTAAGTGCCACCATTTTCTCCTTCTTTGTCTCACTTACATCAAGATTTCTTTGGTTCACCCCTTG
>NW_021585589.1:0-210 GCF_001605985.2 Dendrobium catenatum
CTTTTTTCTTCCTTTTTTTTAGTAGCTAAAAAGAAAATACATAAATTTAATAGAAATAGTATATTAGTAAATTTAATGAAAAATAATATACACATAAATTTAATAGCAAATATTATGTACATAAAAATAGCATATATATTTATCAAATGGTGATACTCATCAACAGCAAATAAAAAAAAAGATAAAGTGGAACATATGTAATTAATAAAG
>NW_021585590.1:0-520 GCF_001605985.2 Dendrobium catenatum
GTTATAACTGAATCTAAGGATTTGAACACTTATTCGAATGACAACTTACTTGGCTCACTCATTGCTTATGAACAAGGGGTGAATTAAAGAAATCTTGATGCAGGTGAGAAAAAGAAAGAGAAAACGGTGGCACTGAAGGCACACAAATCTGACTCCGATTCTTCTGAGACTGAGAGCGATGAAGTTGCCTTCATTTCAAGGCAATTCAGAAACTTTCTAAGCAAGAAGCAAAAGCATCATTGGAGAAAAGGTAAGAATAACAAATATTTTAAAGGATTTTCTGATGTTGTTTATTATGAATGCTGGAAGCCTAGACATGTGAAAGCCGATTATCCTACACTTCAAGATCACTCAAGTAAAGAAAAGGAAAATGGTGAGGAGAAATCCAAGTTCAGGAAGGACAAGAAAAAAGTTCAAAAAGCGTTCTAGGCAGAATCTACATCGGATTCATCGAAGACGGAACTAGAAGATGAGACAACAAAGTTGTGCTTGATGGCAGACGATCATCTTGATCAAGAAG
>NW_021585591.1:0-581 GCF_001605985.2 Dendrobium catenatum
AAAGTTGAGGTGGGCATATCATATAAAGTGGTCCATATGTAGTGCATATTTTTTTTTCCAAAAGCTTGTCATGAATTTAACTTGATGCATCTTCCTTAAAAATTTTTTTTTCTTAAAATGGTGAATATTTGTCCCAATCAATTGGAGATTGGATGATATCCTGTTTTAAATTGGCAAGTGGTCGCCCACCGTTATTTTTCTTGGTTGGTGGGCGAGTACAGTTGGGAACCCTCCAACTCGTGCTCAGTTTTCCTCGAGTGGCAACGCTTCTTAAGTTAGACCAAATCAAGTTCGTGCCAGGAGGTTTCTGGGGTGGATGCCTCTTCTTGGTCAGCCAAGGATTAGTCACGCTACCAAATGCCCGATCGAAGGTGGCAACGGATGGATACCCAGTTCCCAAAAAGAATTAAAAAAATTGGCAAGTGGTTATAGGACAATCACAAATGCTTGAGCTGAGCAAGTGGTCCTTAACCTCTCCAATGTGCTGTCAATACTCAATATATGAAACATTGGAGGCCAGTTCAAGGATTTGCTTACTTCACCTTCCTATTTCATATTGTGACATTTTCACATTTGATTTT
>NW_021585592.1:0-210 GCF_001605985.2 Dendrobium catenatum
TTTTTTTGGAAATATCAAATACCTAAGTTGCTGCTTTGTACTCAGTTTTTAGATAGCTTGTTTCGTCCCCTGTTAGAAACAAGCCAGCACTTAATTTTAATTAATAGAATGCAAAAGTCGTTGTCTAAGACTCATTCTTGTCGAAGGTAATTTATTCAAATTTGTTTCATGCTTTGACCTTATTTTCTGCTTAAGTATCTTCTGCCTGGA
>NW_021585593.1:0-213 GCF_001605985.2 Dendrobium catenatum
TTTGAAAAGATAAAATATATAAATTTACTATTTATTTGTTATAATAGTAATAAAAATTTGAAAAAAAAAATCATTAAAAATGTTTTATTATGTAGAAATTCTTAAAATTTTAACAGTTTTCCTCCATATTTTTAATATTTTGGATTACAAGCCAATTAATATTTACTTGGAGAACGATGAACAATAAATTTTAATAATACATGTGACTTAAAT
>NW_021585594.1:0-329 GCF_001605985.2 Dendrobium catenatum
ATTATTTTTACTAATGCTTATAAAAATTGGATTCAAAGGCTTTTAGATTTCTTTTCTCACTTTGAATCAGTTAGGGGCTTGTCTTTCAATAAGAAGAAGTGTGTTTTTATAACTTCTTGGAATGTTTCTATAGAGCACATTAAAGGTATTAAGAATGTAACTAGTTTCAGTCATGCTTGTTTGGCGTTGAAGTATCTTGGGGTTCCTTTATACAAGGGTGAGAAGATCTCTGCCCTTTTTGACGACTTGATTTCTATGGTGCATAACAGGCTTTTATCCTGGGATTCTAATTTCTTGAGTTTTGGTGATAGGTTAACCCTTATTAAAAT
>NW_021585595.1:0-265 GCF_001605985.2 Dendrobium catenatum
AATTTGAAATCAAGCCTTTGAAAATCTCACATAATCCTTAAGTTCTTCTAAGTTTTAAAAGTTTTGAAAAGAGAGGATAGTTTGCCTTTCAGTGGGCTCATTTTATGCCTCTTGAATCTTTGATTGGCTCTTTGAGCATCTTTTGATTTTTAATACACATTTGTGTATATACTTTTTATTTCAATTTTGGCGTCTTTGCCACTTTTTCTTTTTTTTTATCTTTTGCAAACTCAATTCTCTTTTGCAAACTCTTAAAAGAAGTTCT
>NW_021585596.1:0-371 GCF_001605985.2 Dendrobium catenatum
AACTTTAGATTTATAATATATATATATATATTGAATAAAAGTAAATTCCTATAGATTGTCGAAACAATTTCATAAGTAAAATTTTCTTAATAAACTATAAAATAAGAAAATTTGAACTTTAGAATAGCAATAATAATCTTTTTAAAGGAAAAATAAATCCTAGTTGCATACTACCTCAAATTCTTTCAATCTTGAAAAATCAAATCTTCTTGTAAAAATATTTTATTTCTATTGTGGGTCTTTTGTCCCTTCAAGCTTCTTGATCTTAAACTCTTTGAAGCCTTTGGCTCAAACACAAATATGATGTAGGGCTTATAGGATCTTTGTAATGTCGGTAGCACATGATTGGTGTCTCCATAGAATGGCAGTAG
>NW_021585597.1:0-458 GCF_001605985.2 Dendrobium catenatum
TAATTTGTTGCAAGTAAGAAAGAAACATATTTCTTTTATTTTTGATGATTTTTTTTTTATTTTTTTTTTAAAATAAACACAAGAAGGGAAAAAAAAAACTACAAGCAAGTACGAGACAAAAGATACTGCATTTAGATAAATAGGCATTACAACATTACAACAAACTTCTCCCCCTTTTGACAGCACAAAAAGGAGGGGTAACTAAAAGCACAAAAGCGAGAAAAAAAAAACAGAAAAGACTACAATGCATACATAAAAAATCTAGTCAGACGGGTCCTGATCAGGTGGTGGTGGAGGTGGATTTGACTGAAAGTATTAAAATAGAGTGTCGAAGCGGTGATCAATTGCTGTAAAATGCTCTCCAAACCATTGCATATCAGCCTCGTGCTGCTGATGTTGTTCTTGAATATGCATGTCGAGGCGAGTCTGCAGCTGGTCGAAGCGGGCGACTAAATCAT
>NW_021585598.1:0-281 GCF_001605985.2 Dendrobium catenatum
AATTGATCAAGGATAGGGGTTAATTTGAAGTTGGAGTAGATCAAAGGTAGGGATTGATTTGAGGTTGGAAGTGATCAAAGGTAGGGATTGATTTGAGGTTGGAGTTGATCCTAGGATCTAGAGGAATTCTAAGATCTAGGTTCTAGAGGGGCTCTAGAATTTGGGATATAGAAGAATCCTAAGCTCTAGAGTAGGCCCCAAGGTCTTGGATCTAGAAAAGAATCTTAAGCTCTAGAGTAGGCCATAAGGTCTGGCTCTAGGAAAGAATCTTAAGCTCTAGA
>NW_021585599.1:0-276 GCF_001605985.2 Dendrobium catenatum
GAGTGGGCATATTCCTTCTAATCTTGGAAGTTGTAAGTAACTAACGCAATTGGGCCTTCAATTCAACAAGTTCATGGGCACCATACCAAAAGAAATCTTTAACATCACTTCTCTATCCATCGTTATTGACTTATCAAATAACTTGTTGACTGGATTGCTCTCTATCGATGTTGGCCTCTTAGTAAATCTTGAATTTATTGTTTTGTCGAACAACAAATTATCAGGCCAAATTCCAAGCCATCTTGCTCAATGTGTGCAACTCAAATATCTTTTCAT
>NW_021585600.1:0-340 GCF_001605985.2 Dendrobium catenatum
GAACTGACTTCGTACACATTAATCGTCCCGTACGAACCAGGTTTGTCCGGTACGAACGGTTATACCATAGGTCGATTTCGAAATATGCAGGAAGTTGCCAATTTTTTATAAGAGTCGGTTTGCTTCGCCCTAGGACGAATATGTGTTCGTCCGAATGAAATTTTTACATATGACATTTCATCCTGGGACGAATTGGACGTCTGGACGAAATTTTTCCAGAGAGCATTTCATTCTGGCATGAATATAAATTTCGTCTGAACGAAAATTTTCCATAGGACATTTTGTCCTGGGATGTGTTGACCCCTTCATCGAAACAAAAAAAAAAAAAAAGAAAAAAAAT
>NW_021585601.1:0-252 GCF_001605985.2 Dendrobium catenatum
CTCAGTGCGTCACGGGTACTTAAGTTTTTCCTCGCCTGCTAAGAAAAGCCGTCACGAGTACTTATTTCATGCATAGAAATGTAAATGCTAATTTTTACCTTGGGTATGTAGCAATCGAGGCGGCGACGGCGGATGACGGCGACGTAGGAACCTGCGATGCATAATTAAAAAAAAATTTTTTACTTGTGCAGTTTAATTAATCATATTTTTATTTGAAAAAGAAGCTAGATAGAGAAAGAAAGGGAAGAGAGC
>NW_021585602.1:0-283 GCF_001605985.2 Dendrobium catenatum
TTTTCAAATACTTATATATTTTTATTATGTGAACTCTCGTTTTATGCATGCAGGTTTGTGATTGGTTAGTTTGACTCCCCAAAATCTAAAGTGAAAGAATTTCATTTTTTTAAATCATCAGCAACCAATATTTATTAATTTACAATCTTTGTAATAGCATGGATTTTTACATAGACAAATTAATTTTTTAGGAATTATTAGAAGTCCAAATCACAAACATTCTTTGCCATAACATAGATATTGTAGTGCTTCAATGATACTAATTTTTTTCGTAATTTTTATG
>NW_021585603.1:0-3016 GCF_001605985.2 Dendrobium catenatum
GGCGAGGAGAACCAAGGATGGAGTTGCCTTGCGGAGGAGGAACATCGAGCGGAAGAGCCATCCCGGCCAAAGGCCAGGAAAGCCACGAAGAGAAGGAGCGCCGCCACGGGAGAACAAAACCCTAGCAGAGCTCGTCACTTTTTTAAAACATAGAAAATATATGGTGTAGTGAAATTCAGTGGCATGAATCTGGTGAATGTTTATGTAGAGTAGTGTTGGAATCATTCAATGCCATTATTTATTAAAAAAAAGTTGGATTAGGATCTAAATTTTATAATTACTAAAGGGCTATTTGAGATTATTTGCTATTTTTTTTATATTATTAGATCTTGATATGAAATAAAAAAATATTTTACATATGAGTTAATTTTTTATTGAATATATTATAAAATAATTTATGTGCAGTCGGATAGGAGAGAAAATTAATTAAAATATGTATATATATCTGTGTGTGTGAAGATAGAGAGAGAGAGAATTCTAGGAAGGATTTCCAAAATGCAAAAGGAATATGCCCATAGAATAAGAATGTTTGTATTGGTGTGATGGGTTAAAGGGGAACGTGATAGGCATTGTCGGAAATCCTTCTAAAAATACAAATGATCTATTCATAATGAAGGACGAATCAAGGATGCTTGCTCGACTAATAAAGAAAGATTTATGAGAACATGCTCAGAAATAAAAAGGGGATGATTTTGTAATTGAATAATATTCATAATTGAAATGGATGGGGGTTGCTTGATTCAATGTCACTCTCATCTCATGTCAATAAGGTGATTATACTGCATGATAAAGGACAAATTATATACATGAATTGCCTTTAGTAGGGAGTCCTCTTATAAGATGTGAGCACAAGATTAATGGTGTAATTGATTAATAAGTTTTAATTAGTCTAAGTCACATGTAGGGCTGCAAACGAAACAATGTCCTGCCAAACGGGCTTGATTCGATTAAAAATGAGCTTTTCTTATCCTTGTTCGAGATTGCACTCGTTTAAAAAAACCATGCTCAAGCAAAGTTTGTGTTCGTGATCAAGCTCGTTTATTAATGCATGCCTACTGAGCCTCCTTGTGAACTGCTCGTTAAAGAGTAGTTGGTTGTGCTTGCAAACATCATGCGAACATGCCTTGCTTTCATCTTCCCGGTTTCGTTTGGTTGTCAATCCTATTTTATTCATTTTATAGAGTACCGTAAAGAATTTTTTCATGGTGGGGACTAAGGGTGAGTGGGGTTGAATATCATGAGTTTTTTTTTTGTTTTTTGTTTTTTTTCTTTCCCCGGTATAGCATATGGCGGGAGCTGAGAGCTGAATTTTTTTCATTTTCTTTTTTTTGGGAGCAGGGAGTGAAAGAGCGGGATTTTTTTTTTCATTTTCTTTTAATCTAATAACATTTATTTAAAACTTTTTATTTATTTTAAGATAAATTGATTGAATACGAGTTATAATCAAGCTTCTTAACGAACTTGTTCGTGAACATAAATGTTCTGAAACGACATATTATTTCATTACACAAATGAGTAATGGCAAAACTTTAGGCTCTATAAAGTCATGAAATTGGTAAAAAGGTTCAAAGTGTAAATGCTTTAGTATTGCATATGTAGCCCAACAAAAAATTAATATTTTGAAAGAAGAGAAAAATTTAATAGCCTCATAATTTTATATTAATCCTATTCATTTTTATCAAATTAATTGCTACCACATTAAAGCTTTATTTGGAATAATTTTATTCTATTTTTTAGTATAAAAAATTCTAATAGAAGAAAAATACCAATATAAGACTAACTTCTTTTTATTTAAGGAAATGCTACCAAATTTATTTTCTATTGGGATTTCATGATGCACCAAAATAGGCCCAATTGGTGCATAATCATGCAAGAGTAGAAAAAAGGCTTGGGGAACAAATTGTGTGCTCCTTCATCCCCAATTCTCTTTTATGGATCCTTCTCATGATCATAGGGCAATTAGATTCATGATAGAGAACAAATTATAATGATTATGGAATGCATGGAATTGGGGAACCATGAAGTGATTAAGATGATGTCGTAGAAATAAAGAAGGGTCAACCCATAATAAGCATGGAGTAGGTCTGGATGATTTCATGCTGAGCTCGACTAATGAGATCATATACTAAAAGAAAAGCAACTTATTCTTCAAACTTGAGTAGATGTTCACTCATAATGAAATCTCATGTGGGGATTTAAAACTCAATGAGGATCGAAAACTATGTTGAGGGTTCAAAACTTGGTTGGAGATTAAGATTTTAGGATTTCATTGAAGAAGCTGTTTGTTGACATCTTAAAATTCGCTAAAGAGTCAAAACTCCATTGAGAATGAGACTCCAACAAGAAATAAAAGATAAGAATGGAAACATATGTGCTCCAAAATACTATGATCTAGTTTCTTCTATTTAAGTTGGGTTATCAAGTTCATACTCCACCAAGATATATATTATTATGAGATGATCATAATATTCTTAGTTTGGGTTGACCCATTCAATAAACGAGCCAGACTTAGGTTCATTTGTTGATCCGTTTCAATATCAAGTTGAACTTAGGACAAGCTGCCAACTCGAAATCAACTCATACTTAACTCGTCAACTTGAAATATACCTATACATTGCATGTCATGTGCATTTCAACATTCAAAATAACTCACACATGTACATTTCAACATTCAAAAGATCATATAATTTTTTTTAATATAAACAGGTTGATGGGTTGATCACGTTAAACTAGTTGCCGATGGGTCAAGTTCAAGTTCAGAATTTCGACTCATTCATTAAATGGGACGGGTTCAGATCAGATGAATTATAAAGCGAGAAAATGGATCGGATCCGGACTCGATCCAAAAACTCATTTTGATAGCCTAATTTTGTTTCCTCAAACACCTCATCGAGGGTGAAATTGATGGAGGATAGAATTCAAAACTAATTCATTACTTCAATTTTGATTAAACTGTTTGTTCTACGACTAATTATTTATCCTGAAATACATTGCATGATTTTCTGCAACAATCCAA
>NW_021585604.1:0-236 GCF_001605985.2 Dendrobium catenatum
CGTCAGAAAGAAGATGATACTAAGGAAGTGTTGATCCAGTGGAAGAACCTTCCTGACTACGAGGCCACGTGGGAGCCATACGAGGTGGTGAAACAGCAGTTTCCTGATTTTCACCTTGAGGACAAGGTGATTCTTTGGGAGGGCGGTAATGTTACGCCGGCCCATCCTGGGCCGGCTGGACCGGTCCACCCTGGACCGGTCAGGACCTACTCCCGGCGGAAGAAACCCAGCCAGGA
>NW_021585605.1:0-303 GCF_001605985.2 Dendrobium catenatum
CCTTGCTCCTTTACAATTCCAAAAAGCAATGGAATACCTTTCCCTTCAAGCTCCAATCTCCTAGATCTGGTAGATGAATTAATAGGTCCCAAACTCCTTAGCTGCTTAGAAAGCCTCTTCTTTGTTGAGTGAGAATAGTCATACTTTCCTTCACTTCCATTATTCAAAGAATTTCCATCTCCCAGGAAGATAGATTCTGTACATCTCTGGATTACAACCACTGCTGTGTCTTCATCAATAATAACAATTTTGATCACTTTATCATCTGCTCCTTTCTCAGATACAATCTCCCCTTCTTCTACA
>NW_021585606.1:0-249 GCF_001605985.2 Dendrobium catenatum
CACTTAAGGACAAAAATTAAGGATCGGGTCTTAGAAACTTAGACTTAGGATGCATGTACACTTTAGGGTAGTAACATATAACATAGAAAACTTAGTGGCATTCATTATTATTATTATTTTTTTATTTTATTTTTACTTATTTATTTAACAAATAAAATTTAATTAACTAATAATTTCTTTTAAATAATAATTAATTTAGGACATATCAAAACCACATAATCTATTACACACACTTAGATTTGTTTGCTA
>NW_021585607.1:0-301 GCF_001605985.2 Dendrobium catenatum
AATGTCTCTCCTTTTGCACCCACAGCAAGGCGGAGAAACCATTATAAGCACTCTTTTCACCACTACCCGGTGCGGTAGAGAACTGTCGTCCTTTTACACAATCCACAGTGTTGGCAAAGAACCGTCCGTCCTTTTACACTCTCCTAGTGTGGGCAGAGAACCCTTCGGTTGCTCACACTCTCCAAGTGTCGGCAGTGAATCCTTCGGTTGTTCACACTCTCCAAGTGTCGGCAGCGAACCGAATTTCCTTAACAGATCTTCTCAGAAGAAATCTAGAAGGAAGAAAGAAAAGAGTGAAGTA
>NW_021585608.1:0-313 GCF_001605985.2 Dendrobium catenatum
TCATTGGAAATTCATTAGTTTCTTGGTCCAGTAGAAAGTAAAATTCAGTGGCCCTATCTACTGTAGAAGCAGAATACATTGTATTAAGAAGTTGTGTGGCACAAGTATTTTGGTTAAAACAATAGTTGATTAATTTAGGATTAACTATTGGCACTATTCTAATTTATTGTGACAATACTAGTGCAATTTGCATTTCCAAAAATCATATTCAACATTCTAGAACTAAACACATTGACATAAGGCATCATTTCATAAGGGATCATGTATCCAATGGAAAAATTGAACTTACACATGTTTCAACTGAAAATCAACT
>NW_021585609.1:0-463 GCF_001605985.2 Dendrobium catenatum
TCCAAACCAAACAGTGCACAATTGGTGGCTTTATACGTTAAAATAGTTTGGTATAAATTAGTTTAAGCACCTCATAGAAACCAGCCATCGGGGACAGTAAGAGAATTTTCAACAGTTTTTTATTCTCTCTATTATCAAAGGAAAAAGGCAAGGATAGATATGAATCTGAAGAATAGTCTCTTGAATGTTGGAACATTATTAAACAGCATATTGGCTCGAAGTGTACTTACATAAAAAAGGAAATTCTGAGCCCTTTTATTACATCTTTTTTTTTTAATTTCCAAACTGCTGATCTTCTATAATTTCGGTACTTCTAGTTATTGCAAACAAATTCACAATATAAATGCGTTGCAGGAACTTACATATTTCCTAGGCATAGACAATCTGTAACCTTAATACAATATATAGCATTCTACATGACACTTGTATAGAATATGAAGCTCATGGTTGCTGATTTTGCTTT
>NW_021585610.1:0-206 GCF_001605985.2 Dendrobium catenatum
TTTGTAGAGAACTCATCACATCTATTATACATTCATCACATGGTCTTTATATTTTCTTCATGAATATGTTAGGATGTTCGTTAGAACATCCAGTTCCCTTCCTCAAGCACGATTGTTATTGTACTTTCCACCATCTTCTTATCACTTGCAAACAAATTGAATATGCAACTTTCTTTGTTTTCAAAGGCGATTCACAATAACCTAAT
>NW_021585611.1:0-344 GCF_001605985.2 Dendrobium catenatum
GTTCAATAAGCGGACAAATTATTCTGGTGACGTGGCTGTCACTCCGGACTATAATAAAATTTTAACAATTAGGTTGAACATCAAAGTCCTACATGAGATCCTAGTTACCCATGTTTTACTCGAACAGGCATCACCCACCCATGGTGACTTTTGAGATGTCGTACCAACCTATTCTCATCCACTTTCCATACTTTTTGAACTCAGTCTGTCACGGACTGCTGGCCTTGAGGCTTGTCGCCCCTTTGCTATGATTACAAACTTTCAAGCCGCATATTAGAATTCACCTTAATTGCAGTGTGGTTAAGTATTGCACACTACGTAGTGAGAATACCAGTAATATAAGA
>NW_021585612.1:0-10879 GCF_001605985.2 Dendrobium catenatum
CTTGGCGTAATCTAAGGAAAATGAGATTGGACGGTATGAGTTTGACGAGAAGAGTTTATTTCATCAAGAGCCACCTCCTAGGGCTCCGAAGAGGGGCAAATCAAGGTTTCCGGATGGGGTGACAGCACTGAGGGAGTTTTATGATGGAGGTGGTATGGTGGCCAATACTATGGGAGGCGTTTCGGGTAAGGGGAATGGGAAACCAAAGATGGAGGGGGTTGTGCCGAGCCAAGTGGATCAGGTCATGCAAGGAGGATGGAAGAGAGGTGGGATTCCCACCCTAGATGCACAGTGGGAATCATTGGAGGGAGAGAAAGTTGGAGTGGAGATACTAGGGTGAGAAAGTTGAAGATGTTAATATTTGAAGAAGAGGATGCAAATGGGTGGGTGTATAAGGTGGAGAGGTATTTCGTGGTAAATGGGTTGACCGACGAGGAGAAAGCTTATAGCTGCAGGGCTATGTCTGGAGGGAAAAGCCTTAGCTTGATTCCAATGGAGATTTTGACCTCAGCTCTTGATAAAAAAAATGTAAAAGCATATAATATAAAAGAAAAAACTACTCATTACCTACTGCTGCAAATCCTATATCTTTACTAGAAATCCTTCTTCACTACAACAGCATTCCATAACTCTGCGAGCGGCGCTGAAGTTGTCTTCTCACACGTGCTTGGATACAGACTCTATCGCATACTCCCGCTCTCACTATTAAAGTAGCTGTAAGTGATGAAGCTCGATTATGCTTTTCCCACACGACCCTCACCTCATCTCTTGTAGTCACAAAAACAGAGCCCTTCCTCCCTCCACCCCTGCCCTATTCGCAAGTCGTCAGCCTATAGAAAGAGAGAAAGAGGAATAGAGAGAGAGAGAGAGAGGATAGAGAGTGGAGAGTGTTTATTGACTCTCGTTATTGGTAGATGTCGGAAGGACTCTTTCAGATAAATGATACGTTGAGAAGGGCTGCTGTGAGGCCTCTGTGCACTCTTCTCGAAATGGGTATCTGTTGTGATATCGATACAGAGTGCGAGCGTATCACGTTTTGATACGGTCGCTTAGACGACACGCTACGGGTGAGGTACGTTACGTCTGCGCATTGTGTTGCTATTAGAGTGCTCCTTTCGTCATATGTAGTACGGGTTGTTTTGTTGATCTACAGTTCCTTGTGGTGTGTGTATGTGGATTAGCACCTTAATAGCGGCCTCTAGTCATCCAGAGGAACTCAGCCATTGCGATTTATTCTGACTTCTGTAGGCTTTTCCTGCACGCCTTAAACTCGGCTCTGCTCTACGAGCAAGTACGGACGGAAGGTATCCGGGGCCTTGATTAGGTGTTAATAATGCACGACCTAATGCAATGTCATGGGATTTCCCATGCTCCAATACAATCAACTGCAAGTGGGGTTTATCTTATTGTGGAAGTTGCCATTTCCCCACGCGGCAAGGCCAGCCCTGGAGTTTAATTACATTTTTGGTCTGAGCATGAGAATATATATACGTTATATATATATATATAGATCAGTAGTTTATTCACATTATATTCAATTAATAACTAAAAAATAAAATCTAGACTAAGGGTCGGGTAAGGGGGATCGGGCAGGCCTTGCTTGCGGCAGAGAGTCGGATCGGGGGTGAACGGTTTGTGCGACTGGATGGGGTTTTGGGTCATGCAATGTAGACAGGGTTGACAGGTATAGGGTGTCACGACCCGACCCGACCGGCGGGATGAATCCCGTCTGCACCGGGCCGCGACGCAAGACGCTTTTATCATCAGGATATGGCTTTGGGGAATTTGCTTACTGAACTAATCTTCCAAATTATTTCATCCTCAAAAACCACCACGACAGAACAGACTAGAGTACTATGAATCAATCAAATGCAGCGTGAATCGAAACATCTATTCTTTTTTTCTTTTCCTCAAACAACATCTACACAATCATCTATAAACACAGTACAATGGCTAACAGAAGAAATACGAAGAAAAGCATGACCGTACAAAATCAAAAGGTACAGAAAGTACCTATCTAAATCAGGGACTCTTGAAGACTCTAGTCCTGGACTTCCTTCCCTTTCCCAGAACCTGAACCACCAGAAAACGAGAGTTGAGCTTCAACAGCTCAGGCAAAGCAACAAATCCTCCAATCAATAATTTCCATGAATGCCAAACCAACACATGCAGACCATATCCGTACACGAAATCAAGAAACAGAATCGGGACAAATATCAAATCTGGGACAGATCACAACGAAACAGACAAATCAAAACAGAACTGGAACTGAAACACGAAGTCGGTATCAAATCCAGAAACATGAACAGTCAGAACATATCAATCAAGAAACGGAATTGCGTACAGAAATCAAGAAGTTCAGATCATATCGGAACAGAACAGAATCATATCAGCAATCATACAGAAATCTATCATACAAGATCAAGATCAATTCATAATCGTACGGAAATCAGACTCAGATTTGCTTACAGAACCAGATACGGAAATTAGAACATATCAAATCAGTATATCAGATATTAAATTTAATTCATAGGGCTAAATGCCCTGACACTTGACGGAATCTGTACGGATTGCCGGCCCCGTTATGCCTCCTTCCCAGACACTGACTGACGATCTCAATAGGATCTCAGGCCCCTTATGCTGCTCCTTTGTGCTCACGGCACCAGAACAGATGTGCTTAAGCACTAGAATAATATATAGTGGCTATAGCACTAAACGATTGTCCTCGGATCCGGGAACAGAATCATAACAGATTGAGCTCATTTCCAGATTTCCAGACACTTAACTGAATCCTCTTAGGATCCAGGCCCCTTATAGATTCCCTTTTATAGCATATACAGATAGCATTCAATCATAGAAATCCAGACAAAACAGAAATCAGACAAAAATTCGGGGCAGCACACATGGCAGTATACGAACTTAGCACATTTTTTCTGAAAATCACTAATTTTTACCCATTCGTACAGAATGTAGATAATAACATTTTCATGAACATTTATTCCTACTGTGGCAACAGAAAATTTTCAATTAGCAACAGATAAAATCCAGTCGACTATAAACTCGCGTCGATGATCAAAATACCCGGACAAAAATCTTCAAAATGATAGTCAGAACGTTGCACACCGCCGACCATCGTACAACAATTATATAAAAAGTTTATGCGGTAAATAACTGAACCAATCAAAAGATAACGGACAGAAAAATCGCTTAACCGGAAACAAGATCCGGACAGAAAATACCGCAAACATCGACGGTTCTGAAAATTGAGAAGGCGGAAGTGTGCCTTACTCTTGCGTACAGCAGATTTCCGCTGAACATGCTCTGTGGACGATAAAACGGCTCCGCGTCGTCCGAGAAATCAATCTTTCCAAAAAGCTTTTCGACTTAGCTGCTTCTCCTCAGAAAATCAGATATTTTATTTGATTTTTCTCGTCTCTCAAAACGACTGTTTCAGCTTTATAATACCAAGATCGGTTCCGCCGATCGCGCAGATCGTCCTGGACTGGTTCCTCAGGACATTTTCGCGGCCGATATTTTGACATTGCAGATTGGCGCTGGACGATGTCTCTATCTGGCCCGGAATGCTCTTAACGTAAAATCACCTTGAGCAAATCTGGGCATAATTCTGGAGCAAAATTTCCACTGATCGTCCCATGGACATCCGATTCGTTCCTGGCAATCCTGGAGCAGATTCTTGGATATTACAATCTCCAAAAAACGTTCAAACATGTCATCACTCGACATATCCAATCCATAACCAGTCAAGAACAAGTAACGGGTACGACTGTTTCAATGTCAGACTCCTCCAGTCGCTTCCCGTGCAGTCCGGTGCTTCCCATTGGACTTTAACCATCGGAAGTCTCTTTGTAT
Organism: Dendrobium catenatum; assembly: GCF_001605985.2. NCBI lineage: Eukaryota > Viridiplantae > Streptophyta > Magnoliopsida > Asparagales > Orchidaceae > Dendrobium > Dendrobium catenatum. Next base: position 3,871 of record NW_021585612.1, read on the forward strand.
TTCTTACTTTTCGGACGTCGTATGCCAAATTAACCTCTGGCTCTTCTGTAAGCCAGATTCTCCTGAATCTCTAACTTCATCAGGCTGATACCTTCTTCCAGAGTCGGACACCCACTTCCTCAAGTGGATACGTGAACACATTATGCACGTCGGGCATCGAATCAGAAAGCAACAGTCTGTAAGAAGATTTTCCAATCCTTTCCAGGCATTAAAAGGTCCAACTACCTGGACTTAGCTTGCTCACTCTGACCAAATTCTGCTCCACCCTTATCGGGCGACTTTGATCATAACACAAAGTCCACCAACTTGAAACTCACAAACCTATGCTTCTGATTATACTACTTCTGCGTCGGTCCTGACGCCGCTTTCAATCTTTCTTTTTCAAACGATCTTCTTAACAGTTTTCCTCAGCAAAGTGGCAGCCCAAAGCCTGCTATCTCCGATCCATCAAAGTCAGAAGAGTACGGCAACTCCTGCCATACAGATGCCCTCGTACGGTGTCATACCGATAGCTGGAGCTGAAAACTGTTATTATAAGCAAACTCAATCAAAGGGATATGATCTCCCAGCTTCGCCAAAATCCAAACACAGAGCCTCAACAGGTCTTCAGTACCTGAATAGTCCCTCAGACTGTCCGTTCGGTCTGAGGCATGAATAGGATGATGAAATGCAGTTTCGTACCCAAGCTTGCTGAATTGCCTTTCCAAGTCGGAAGTAAATCGTCCGTCTCTTTGATCGGATAACAATCACTCGGAGGCCACGTGCAATCTGACTATCTTACCTTCACATATATCTGTGCCAAACAATCCACCGGATCGTCTGTCTGATCGAAGAAATGGGCTGACTTCGGTCAAAGCGCTCTAGCAACCACCAAATGGCGTCGTGTCCCCCTGCCGTAGATCGCGGAGAAATCCATCGCAAAGTTCCATCGTTACCTCTCCCACTTTCCACTCAGGGATAGCAACGACTGCAACAGTCCACCTGGACGCTGTGCTCTGCCTTACCACCCACAGGCTTCGCATCTCGACACAAATCAACCACATCTTCTTCATTCCAGGACACCAGACAAAGTTTTCATATAGCGTACATCTTACCACTTTGCCTGGAATGAATCGTGTAGCCTGAATGGTGAGAATTCGTAACAGAATCTCCTGCTCCAAATCTCAACACAGGTAACCCCATAACCTGTCTTATAGAAAATAGCACAGAATCAGGAAATCGAAGCTTCCAGGAGTCTTACTTGGATCTAATCTGAGCAATCAACTTCGAATAGTCAGAATCTGACTTCTGGGCCTTCTTGATCCTTGCCTCCAAAGAAGACTGTATACTCATCTGAGCCAATCCAAATCACTGGAGGAACTCACCTCCAACTGCAAGCGCTCCCATATCAACGAAATCTAGTAAATCATCAAAGTAAGCTGCAAAAAACTGATAGTCAGAAAGACTTTCTGCTCAGAGCATCCGCTACACATTCGCTTACCGACTGATACTGAATTGGTCAAATCATTAGTCCTTGATCAACACTCGATGCCATCTTCTCTGTTCTCAGATTCAGATCCTTCTGAGTAAAAATGTACTTCAGGCTCTTATGATCAGTGAAAATTCACATCTGACGCCTATATACAGGTAATGAGCCAAAATCTTCAAAGGCAAACACAACTGCAGCTAACTCCAATCATGCGTCAGGTAATTCTTCTCATGTGGTTTCAACTGTCTCGAAGCATAAGAAATAATCTGACCATGCTGCATCAGGACACAATCCCATCCTTTTCAGTGAAGCTTCACTGAACACTTGAAACCCTACGACGTACCCTGACGGAAGTGCTTACAACTGGAGCTTGAAGTCAGACAATCCTTCAATCGTCTGAAATAGCTTCACAACTCCGGTGTCCAAACAAAGCTACTGACTCTGCGTCAGTCTGTCAGATGGTGTCTGAAAGATCTGTGAAAATCCTTCACAAATTTCCTATAGATACGGCCATGCCCAAGAAACTCCCGTATTCTCAAATACCGTATGTCGGCCTTGGCCAATTCAGCACTGCCTGAATCTTCTGGGGATGCTAACAGAAATACTTCTCCGCTATAATCACATTTTGTTTATCATGCCCCAGAAAAGAAATGCTCTTCAGCCAGATTCACACTTGGGAGAACCTTAGCATACAGCTGATGCCGCCCTCAAGTCTCCAATCAATCCTCAAATGTCTGGCATGATCATCCCTAAGAAGCAGAATACACCAGAATAATCGTCGATGAAACGATACAAACTATCAAAACTCCTGAATACTCGGTTCAGATAGATCCATGAAAATCTGCAGGCGCATTGGTTACCAGCGCAAAAGGCATAACCAAGAACGTCGTTAGTGCCGCGTACGAGTACTGAAAGCTTGTCTTCACCACATCAGCTTCCTTCACTCTTCACCTGATAGATCCCGGATCTCAAATCAATCTTCGAAAATACCGAAGATCTGGAAAGCTGATCAACAAGTCGTCCACATTCGAGGCAAAGATACTTGTTCTTGATTGTGACTTGTTCAAATCTCGGTAAACCACAACACATACGGAAGTGTACCGTCTTCTGTCTTCAACAAACAGAACAGGTGCTCCCCAGGGCGAGAACACCTAGGACGACAAAACATCTGTCAACCAACTCCTGAGCTGAACTTTCAACTGAGAAAGTTCTTTCGGTGCATCCTGTAACGGAGCTTTTGATATATGGAGCGGTAACCTCCGGAAATATCGATAAGAACTCCACATCTCTATCCGAGAGGTAAAACCAACCACTCCTCAGGAAAACATCAGGCAAACTCCCCGTACTACTGGGATCCGTCAAGAAACAGAACCAACTCTTCTAGTTTCAGATCCCGCACCGAAGCCAAAAACACGACACCCTTTTCTTTCCATTTCTGCTTACTTCAAAACAGAAATCAGATTGGAGAGAACACCTCGTAATCCCTAAATACAATCTCTCTCCAGCCATAAGCAAAGCTCACTGCTTCTTTAGTGGACAGTGCTATCTGGCCCCATATGACTCATGCCAATCCATCCAGAATCACATCATATGATGAAATCGGCACAAATTCAGACTTCGATTTCCACCTCTTTGTCAGAAAATGTCAATCTCACACAAACAAAACTTCCGAGCAATCAAAGGACTCCCAGCCGTAAAATCACATACAAAGAAACCGGTAAAACCATCGAATCCGAATGTAAAGTCTCAAAACATCGCTCGGAAAGAAAGAATGACTAGGCTCCAGAGTCAAACAAAAACACGACAGGCTGATACAGAAATGTAAAATCGTAACTGTCACAAATCCGGAGCATCACGAGCCTCCTGCTGACTTCAGCTATGTAACCGTGGCTGAACTGAGCAGGAGCTGAAGCAAGCAGAACTACTGCTGCTCGACCTCGTGAAAAGTAGGTGGTCTCCGTGGTACTGAACTAGAACTCCACCTCTCCCAGAAATCCCTCAGGGGTGGAGGAACAGTCCTCGGTCTTCCTGTGCTGACCGGCAGGTCTAACAGAAACCCTCAGATTCCGGAACTCAGAATCAGCCGATCAAAAATCCATCTGTGGACACTCAGCAATCGATGTCCCTGGCTGACCAACATCGGAGCACATACCAGGCCATCCGTAGCACTGGCCAATGGTGTCGCGTCCCAACTCTGGCACACAGGTGCCATTACTCTACAGAATCCAGAACTCGTCGTACTGGTAGCGTACCAGACGACCCTTCCACTACCTATCCTGGAGTCACAGATCCAGACCAAGTTACAAATCTCCTCTTCCCAGAGGAACCTACTGCCAGTGCCTCGCTCCAAATCTCTTCTACTACCGCAGTCCACCGCTGCTGAGTAGCCATCAGGTCATTTCTCTATCAAGACGAGCTAGCTCCCAAGCTCGAGAAATCAGTAATCCGGAATGGTAATCGAGGGCTGCTCAAAGTAATCTCTATCCCTCTCAGAAATCTGTAGCATCTCTCAGCAAACGTACTAACCAACTGCGGAGCATACCTGGGCAATGCATAAACTCACCTCGTACTGATCACCGTCTTGCTTCCTTGAACAAGTCTCAGACAACTTCCTCATCTGCTGTCGTGCAGAAGGGGGAACAAACCAGTCTCGAAACACTTCAGTGAACTCTTCCAAGGTAATCAAAGGTTTAATCTCCCTGAAATCTGCTGCCTGCTGGCCTTCCACCAGCTGCTCAGCCTCTCATCTAACAGAAAACAGCAAAGGGAATCTTCCTATCTGACGGATCACTGGCATTTCGTTCATAAGGTCTTTCCAATCTCCTCAGCCACTCCTGCGGCGCTACTTGCCGCTCAACAGCGCCCTGCAAACTCTCGAGCGCTTTCAACCTCAAAACAACTGGCGAGATGTCTGTCAAGCATCACTAGATCGGATGGTAGAGCTCTGCTCTGAGTCCTCGTCATGCATCTGAGCAACAAGCGTAGCAAACCTGAGAAAACGGTCAAGCACCGGGCCACTGGGCTCGTACTCCCCACTGGTCTGCCTGTGACTGGAACTCTGCCCCGTCTGCATGTTCTGGGTCTGGCTGAATTCCACTACAAAAAATCCAGAAAATCCGGAAAACTATCACAAAAACAAGCACATTAAAAAGCCGACAAACCAAAACTGCCCCAGACTGACTCACTACAGATCACTCTTAAGCTCTGTTGTATCAATCCAAACCATAATTCAAAACCAATGCTCTGATACCACTCAAGTTGTCAATGACCCTTCCGACCCGACCGGGGATATCCCGCTCGCACCCGGCCGCAAGACCAAACCTATTTTTTTTTTTTTTTTTTTTTTTTTTTTTTTTTTTTTTTTTTTTTTTTTTCTTTTATCATGATCTGGCTCTTGAATTTGGCTTACTGAACTAATCTTTCAAATTATTTCAACTCAAAAACCACCAACCAGAACAGACCAGGCAGCTACATGAATCAATCAAATGCACGGCCAGAACGAACATCATCTTTTCTTTCCTCAAAACAATCATAACATCATCTATAAACCAGTACATGGCTAACAGAAAGAAATACAGAAGAAAAGCCATGACGTTACAAAAATCAAAAGTACAAAAGTACCTATTCACACAATCGGACTCTGAACTCTGTCCTGGACTCCGTCCCTTTCCCAGAACCCTGAAACCCAGAAAACGAGAGTGAGCTCAACATGCTCAGCAAGCACAACCTCCATATCAAAACTTCCAGAATCCAAACCAAACCATCAGACAAATATCCGTACAGAAATCAGAACAGAATCGGAACAAATATCAAATCGGATCAGATCAGGAACGAAACCAAGATCAAAATCAACAGAACTGATACTGAAACATGAAGTTGTATCAAATCAGAAACAGAACAGATCAGACATATCAACAAGAACGGAATCATACAGAGAATCAGAAGTTCAGTCATCATCGGATACAAGAATAGAATCGTATCAGATCATACAAAATCATATCATATCAGATCAGCATCAAATTCATTCGTAGGAAATCAGACTCAGATTTGCTTTACAAGAACAGATACGGAAATCGAATGCCATATCAAATCAAATATCATATATTATTCTAATTCATACTAAATGCCCTGACACTTGACGAATCTGTAACGGATTCCGGCCCCTTAATGCCTCCCTTGGCCAGACACTGACTGAATCTCATAGGATCCAGGCCCTTATGCCTCCTTGTTGCCACGGCACCAGAACAGAAGTGCTTATAAGCACCAGAATAATATAATAGTGCTTATAGCACCTAAAACAGATTTTCCTCGATCCGGACAGAAAAGAATTCAGATTGAGCTCATTCAGATTTTCCCAGACAACTAACTGAATCTCTTAGGAACCAGGCCCTTATAAACTCCCTTTTTTATAGGCATACTACAGATACGCAATATCAATTCAGCAGAAGATCCAGACAAAATCAGACAATCGACAAATAATCCGGGCAGGCACAACGGCAGTATAACGAATTACCAATTTTTCCTGAAATCAACATTACCAAATTCGTAACAGAATGTAGATAATAATTTTCAGTAACATTTATTCTAACTGCACAAAAATTTTATTACACAGAAAAATCCAGTCGACTAAAAAACTCCGTCGAATCATAAACTAGCCCGGACAGAATCTTCAAAAAATCCTCAAAATATTTTGTCAAAACGGCACGGCAACAATATACAAAAAGTTAATGCGGTAAAACTGACCAATCAAAGATACGTGACGAAAATCGCTCCACTGAAACAAAATCAGGACAGAAAATACCTGCCAAACACGACGGTTCTGGAAAATTGAGAAAGGCGGAATGTGCCTTACCTTGCGTACACAATTTCCTGAACAATCTCGTCGGACAAAACGGCTCCGCGTCGTCCGAAAATCAACTTTTCCAAAAGCTTTTCGACTTTCTCTCTCCTCAAGAAAATAATTCAGAATATTTTATTTTTGATTTTCTCTCTCTTCAAACGACTGATTTCAGCTTTATAATACACAGATCGGGTCCGGCCGATCGCCAGATCGTCCCAGGACGATCAGACAAGATTTGATCGTCTGGACCGGTTTCCCAGGACTATTTTCGCGGCCGATATTTTGAACAGTTGCAGATTCGGCCTGGACGATGTCTCTATCTGGCCCCGGACGATCTTTACAGAAAAAGCACTGGAGCAAATCCTGGGCAATTGCTGGAGCAAAATTTCACTGATCGTCCAGGACGACCAGATCATCTGGACGTCCCGGAGCAGATCTTGGATATTACAATAGGTACATGGAAGAGAATGATATGGCGGCTCGAGTAGAGGCAGAGATGTTATGTTGGAATGGTGCGAATGGGCTACGGAAGAGGGAGATCGACCAGGTATGTGGTTTGCTCGTTGAAGATGGTCGAAATGTAGTGGCATTCAGAGGGATCAGAGTAGGAGATTGAGCGTGCTTGGGCTCGAGGTTTGTCAGGTAAGGGATGTGGTCGCTTGCTTTGCGGGTAAGTCCTATAACAAATAGAAGGAATCTCT
>NW_021585613.1:0-337 GCF_001605985.2 Dendrobium catenatum
GAAATCTAGAAGGAAGAAAGAAAAGAGTGAAGTAATTTCAAATCAAAAGTATATACTCTTACCTTTGAGTACCAAGTGAAACCTTCACGCTCCAATGGCAAGAAATCTCCTTCAAAAACTCTCTCAAACTCTCTCCTTGAATCTTCTTTCAATAGGTACGAAGATCAGTAGGCAAAAAGATTATGTGGCAATTTAGTTTAGACTATTTATAGGAAAGACATAAAAAACTATCCAAAAATTGCAAATTTTCAAGTCAATATGTATTGGATCGTCCCGTACGATCGTGAATAATCCTGGACAATTTTACTTAAGTGCGTTGGAAACGAACCTAATGTAT
>NW_021585614.1:0-282 GCF_001605985.2 Dendrobium catenatum
ACTATATATACTTAAATATATTTTTTTAATCAAAACACTCCACCAGAAAAAATATCCGCCAGATGATCGAAACCCAGGTAAGGGAGGCCTTAGCCCATTCACAAGGAACTGTATCTATTCCAAAGGGTAGACCCTACCCCTAAGAATATGATTTGATTCATTATCCCAAGGGTTTTGTGCCACCTTCTTTCAAAGTTTTTAGCGGCTTAAAAAACCCAAGACAACATCTGGCCCATTTCCGAGCAAGCTATTGCAATGCAGGAGGGTCGGATGCTCTACTCT
>NW_021585615.1:0-237 GCF_001605985.2 Dendrobium catenatum
AGATCAAAATTAAGAATGCAAATAACATAACGAAAGATGACTGAAATGGAAAACAAAAACCGTGCTCGAGGTTGTGAGTTGCGAGAGAGGAGCAAAGGGGAAAACGAAACAGACAATTTGGGTTGAGGGGAAAAAAGCCATTTTGGAGCGATCTCCATTTGGGCATGTGATTTGATATTGTTGCCAGAGTAAGCTTTTTTATAAGAAAGTTATTGTGAAAATTGTTATGATTATTAT
>NW_021585616.1:0-210 GCF_001605985.2 Dendrobium catenatum
CCTTGGATCGATCACGAAACGCCTTGGAACGAAAATAGCCTTGGTTCGCCGGATTTCTCGCCGCCGGCAAGCCTTGACCGTCGGGATTCAACGTGGGAAAGGTGGAAAAGTATGAAGAGAGCTCTCACGCCAAGTTTCTCAGAACGAGAAGGGCTAGGGCAAGAGCAATAAAAAAAAAAGATCCTCAATTGGACTTAATTTTGGGTATTT
>NW_021585617.1:0-227 GCF_001605985.2 Dendrobium catenatum
TGGGCTAAAACTAATTTAAGCTCAATTTATTTACTAGTTCCATTACCTTTATTTTTCATTTCCTCCTTCAATTCCTTCAAACCAAACAGAGCCTTAAGCTACTCTGGTTTTGCAATTGCCATTAATCTTGCCATGCTTCATTGTCCAATCCTTGTTGACCTCCACAATATATCAAAATGAAATAAAAAAAATCGCTGAAATCATACCTGTCGGATCCACGAATGCCG
>NW_021585618.1:0-604 GCF_001605985.2 Dendrobium catenatum
TGAATTATGGAGGTCAACTTTAGAGTATAAAGGTTTTTGCTTGAGTAGATCTAAAACTGAATATATGGAGTGTAATTTTACTAGCAATAGACCTAGTGAAGGGATTATAACTTTCGGCCATCAAGTCATTAATAAGAGTATACATTTTAGATATCTTGGATTTATTGTTGAGAGTGATGGTGAAATTGATGAGGATATTATCAGCAGAATTCAAGTTGGATGGTTGAAGTGGAGGAATGCATTAGGCTTATTGTGTTATAGAAAAGCCCCCCCTCAAACTTAAGGAAAAATTCTATAATATGGTGGTGAGACATGCAATGCTTTATAGTTTCAAATGTTGGCAACTAAAAGAGAACCATAATACTAAGTTAAGTGTTGCAGAGATGACGATGCTTAGGTGGATGAGTAGCTTGACCCTTAAAGATAGGATACAAAATGAGCATATACGTGAAAAGGTTGGAGTAGCTCCAGTGGAAGATAATATTAAAGAGAGTCACCTTAGATGGTTTGATCACATTAAATAGAGGCCTTCCGATGACCTGGTTAGGAAAGTTGACGTATTAGATATGACTTATGTTAAGAAAGGTAGAGGTAGACCTAAAAA
>NW_021585619.1:0-229 GCF_001605985.2 Dendrobium catenatum
CACAATCTCCAATGGCTCTCCTTAGCTGGGATACATGGAAAACCGGATGGATCGTCGCTGTCGGTGGTAACTTCAGACGATATGCCACGGCTCCAATTTTCTCCAGTACTTCATAAGGACCGAAGTACCTTGGAGCGAGTTTCTCATTCCTCCGGTTGGCGATCGATTTCTGTCGATATGGGCGGATTTTTTAAAAATACCTTCTCGCCCACCTCAAACTGAATATCCT
>NW_021585620.1:0-209 GCF_001605985.2 Dendrobium catenatum
AATAAACTATCACCACTATAGGATAATGGATCAATCTGATTGATGATATATGTACTCCAAATTTTAAAAGACCATAAAGAAATGGTTAAAGTTTGGACACCTGGTGGATAATGTAGAACTATATTATGTGCCAGATACTAATGTTATCGAGGTGCAACATTCATGAAATCTACTATCATTAAAGTCCAATAGTGCCCTATCCTTTTAAT
>NW_021585621.1:0-921 GCF_001605985.2 Dendrobium catenatum
AATTAATTTTAATCTTAACTAATTAATATTAACTAAAATCAAATCAAATAAAACCTTAATCCCCTCCACTTAACTCTCTGGTTTGGCAGCTTTGCGGGATCTGGCCCAAGAAGAGTGAAAGGGAGAAAGTTACCTTCCTCACCAGCAAGCTTCTGTTGATGCTTCTGATCAAAATGTCTACCTTCTGATCCAAATGAAAGGGAAATTCATGGATGGAGCGAAGTCAGATGGCCAAGGAGGAGTCGGGCAGAGGAAGCGCCAGCTAGGACAAGAGGTAGGGAGATCTACCTCTTCTTCTTCTCTCTCCCTCTCCCTCTCTCTCTCTCTCTCTCTCTCTCTCTCTCTCTCTCATGGGATTCGGCCGAAGAGGTGCAAGAAGGGAGAAAGTTAACTTCACAGAGAGCGAACTCCCGTTCTTCCGTCCGGCCAAACTGTCGAAACTTTTGTTCAGACATGAAGGAAAGTCATCGCTGGGAGTGAGGTCGCACAACCATGGAGGACCGAAGAAGCATGCGAATATGAGGAGGTTACCTCCGATTGCTGCTTCCAACAAAGTATCGTAACTTTCGTTCGATGGAAAGGAAAAGGTGTCGAGCGAATGAAGTCAAACAACACAGAGGGAGAGAGAGCATGATCGGGAGTTCATAAGAGACGAATGCCTCATTCTTTTGGGCTTTTAACGACTCGAGGAGGAGAACATGGGGAGAGAGGCGACGACGTGCGAGCGATGTGGCAAGATCGTGCGAGTTGCGGACGACGTGCGGGGTACGGTCGGAGAGGTACGCATGATTTTTTTTTATTTTCGGTATACAGGTCAACATAGGAGTGATTAAAAAAATATAATGAAAAAAAAATCATTTTTTATGATTAAATAATACATAAGTAATGTCAAAATTGATGCTTCAACATATATAGAGTTAA
>NW_021585622.1:0-328 GCF_001605985.2 Dendrobium catenatum
ATATGGTCAAGTGAATATTGAGCTGTTCTTATTTGCTGTTTCGATCTGGTCAGGCAAATATAGAACTCCCTTCCTTTTTTACTCATGTTCACTGTTTCGATCCGGTCAGGTGAGCATTGAGTCTTTCTCCATTCACGGTTTCGATCTGGTCAGGTGAATGTGAGATCCTTCTTTTCCCTTCCGCTCTGCTGTTTCGATCTGGTCAGGCAGACGGTTGGTTCTTTTCTGTTTCTACTCATGTTCACTGTTTTGATCCGGTCAGGTGAGCATTGAGTCTTTCTCCATTCACTATTTCGATCTGGTCAGGTGAATGTGAGATCCTTCTTTT
>NW_021585623.1:0-1505 GCF_001605985.2 Dendrobium catenatum
CTTCTAATATTAGGTGAAGTCAGCAGAGTCGGGACAGTACTGTCCTACAAGAATACTACTAGTCAGGAAGGGAGGAGTGGGTCCCGAAGACGAAATCGGGGCATCAAAGGAGGGGACTTTACATGTGAGCCCTTCCGCTTATAGGAGCCCACATGGGGTCTGCCGGTGATTGCTTCAGCACAAATGGCAAAACATTGCTGCCATGTGACTTAGAAAAAAAAAAAAAATTACATGCTGATGTAAAATATTTTATAATGATTTTAAAATTCTTTCATGTATTTAAAAAAATAGATAATTTTATATATTCTAATATTTTAATATTGGAAAAAGAAAATAATTACCTTTGAATTATTGAATTTATTTTAGATTTACCTCAAAAAAAATTTAACATTTTGGGTTTTAGATTTACCTCAAAAAAAATTTAACATTTTGGGGCCTTCTTTGATAAAAAAATTATATAGGAATATTTAGGTCAATTAAGACAAAGTCACACACACATCACATATATAATACTCGAACCCAAGACCTCTTGGTTGATAGTCAAAGCTCCCAGTCAACAGACCATGGCGAGCTATATGAGTCAGGTTAGCCTAAAGGAAATTACTTACATTTTCATTAAAAGAGGAGAGAGAATGGTGGAACTAATTAACATGTGATTTAATTATATGTCCCGTCTAGTCTCGCCTCGTGAAGTGTGCATGGAGCCATGGATAAGCTGCTGCAATGCTGAAGCTATCGGTGCTGTCGTGCTTCTTTCAGTGCGGACCTGACCGTGGTAGCCATGTCGTGTCATTCCGATGTCGTGCAGACCCGTGCCATGTCAATCCTTGCGCACCGACCTGACCGTCTGGAGCTCCCAGAGCCACTATCGCCTGCATAACGCCCTAACCGCAGTCACCGACTAGTCGTCGCCGCCAACTCCTCACCTTGCCTGAGGCCTCTCGGTCCCAGTTCGCCCTGGCGTTAGGCGTCGTCGCAGACTCGTATTAGCCCATTTTTGAATCAAAGTGTGACTAATATCAGGTCAGCTCTTGGTTGTATCCGAACCCGACCCGTGACCCGATTTTGAATGTCTATCATCCTAATTAGATTTATAAGTAATTAAGGATGATTAAAAATATACATTTGATTTAAAATTGAAAATTCATCTAAATAATGAAATTATTAATAGCTTAAAAAATGATGTAAAATCATTCATTTTCAACAGAGATAAAAGTAAGGATATATATATATCTCTTTACAATAGTACAGGCTGTACAGCTATATGGAACCTGATGGGTCATCGGGTGCCAAAATCACATGGGAAGTTTTGCTCTCATGTTGTAACCATGACTTGCTCCAAGTCAGAGTGATCTCTTTTAGCAGTGAATATTTATTTTACTATAATATTTTTTATTTATTTGGTTCTCAAACATTTATTAAAAAATATATTTTTGAAAATTTCAATATATGATTTTTTTTTTTATAAAAAAATTGAACTATAGTTAATTTTTTTATAATTAATA
>NW_021585624.1:0-246 GCF_001605985.2 Dendrobium catenatum
CAGAAGATCAATTTGAATTAAGAGATTAAAAGATTATGGAAAGAAATGACTACCACATATGTCGCTTTATGCATCTTTTTTAATAGTTCTCGCACAATTTTGTGCATCTGTTTAATTGTGGGCTTATTTTGTGCCTCTTTTTCAAATTGCGAACCATTGCGCATCCCTTTTGATTTTTATACATTTGTACATTTTTTAAGAGTAATCTTAATCTTTCCAAAATCAATAATAAAAAATTTCAAATTT
>NW_021585625.1:0-404 GCF_001605985.2 Dendrobium catenatum
AAATCTTAAATCTTAAATCGATCCTCTATGGTTAGGTTTGAGTCCCCACACTTAGGCTTCCTTTCCATATGATCATTTGATCCTCTGAGGTTAGGTGAGAGTCCCCACACTTAGGCATCCTTTTCTCATGATCATTCGCTAGAGTTGGAGAATGCCCCTCGTGGCACCATCCTAGTGTAAATCTTAAATCTTAAATCGATCATCTATGGTTAGGTGTCAGTCCCCACACTTAGGCTTCCTTTCCACATGATCATTTGATCCTCTGAGGTTAGGTGTGAGTCCCCACACTTAGGCATCATTTCCTCATGATCATTCGCTAGAGTTGGAGAACGCCCCTCGTGGCACCATCCTAGTGTAAATCTTAAATCTTAGGTGTGAGTCCCCACACTTAGGCTTCCTTTTCA
>NW_021585626.1:0-1481 GCF_001605985.2 Dendrobium catenatum
ATTTGAATCTTAGGCTTCAGACTGTTGGAAAACTTAAAGCTACTTTGGCTAGATTTGTTGTAGTGCATAATCACAAAAGTCTCTTTTTGTTTTTTACTTTTGAAATCTTGGTATACTTGAAGGAATGATGTCACAAACTTTCAGGAAAAATCACTCACATGCACTTAAAAAAAAAAAAATTGTTATATTCTTTTACATAAAAGAATATTTGTATTGATAATTTAAATATTTATTCAGGGATCTCAACATGCAGCGTAATGTCGACCCGAATAAATATTTAAAATGTCCACTGTCTCGCAGGTACATCTTAGGATAAAATAAATTTGAAATTTTGAGATTTTAAATATTTATTTGGGGATCTCGGCGCATAGTACGATGTCGACCCAAATAAATATTTAAAATACCCCCTATCTAATAGGGAGATTTTGGATAGGCTTTGTATTTTGAAATTTTAAATATTTATTCGAGGATCTCGGCACGCAGTGCAATGTCAACCCGAATAAATATTTAAAATGCCCCCAGTATGACGGGAGATTTTGAAATGTATTCTTGATATACAAGAGAATTTAAAAATAGAAAATATTGCTATGAACGTGCACGAAATACATAGCATTTTTTTTGGGCAATTTTATGCGTGGTATTTCTTTAGATATCGACTGTTGATCGGCGGCATAGGTCTCTGACCCTCCAAATCAAATAACTGATAAGTTCCTCCTTGAAGCACCTTCTCGATAATAAAGACATCCTCCCCAATTGGATACAAATTTACCATCAATTTTTTTTTTTTTTTTTTTTTTTTTTTTTTTTTTTTTTTTAGTGTGGGATGATTGATCTCCTCAGTATTAAGAACATAGCACTTAGCCTTTTGATGTATTAGCTTATCAAATACATGTGTTATTACCCATTGATAGGTGGCACTAGTATTCCTTAGGCCGAAAGGCATGACTGTGTAGTAGAATATGCCTATAGATGTTCTGAATGATGTATGCTTTTTATCTTCAGTCGCCATCTTGATTTGATTGAATCATAACGATCCCTCGTTTTTCTTCTTCACCAGGAAAATATTTGAGATCCAATCGACATATTTTTCTTCTCGGATGAAGCCCGCCTCTATGAGCTTCATTGTTTTTATAATCACTCAGTCTTCAATCTCCAATATCATTATCCTTGGAGCTTGCTTGATATGAGTGACATCTGATTTGATGACTAATCTGTGAATCGTCACATCACGGGATAAACTTGACATCTCAGCATATGTCCAGACAAAGCAATCCCTAAATTTATAGAATATCTCTTTTATTTCCTCTACTTGCTCTTTGAGAAGAATGTCACTGATGAAGTTGAGCAATGATCTTCTTTAATCTGAGAGGATATATTTAGAAAGTTATGGGATTTGTTGAAGGATTCTTCAAAATGCCGACCATTTAAAAAATTGTATGTAATGGTCATCTTTGCAACCCACTTTTGATGATTTTCTTTAA
>NW_021585627.1:0-214 GCF_001605985.2 Dendrobium catenatum
ATTTTGATTAGGAGAGGCTAGATATTTCACTATGCATAAAATCTGGAAGAGAATAATATAATATCTCTAATCGAGATTATTCTTGGGTCAATGCCTAAAATGTAATTAATCACGGGGCTTACGTTCATGGGAAACCAATAGTCACATTAAACAAACCTCATTCGAGTTGATGTATCGGATGGGAGAAATTTAGTGACTATCAAGTTATATATAT
>NW_021585628.1:0-360 GCF_001605985.2 Dendrobium catenatum
CAATTTTACCAAGATCCGACGACTGAGATTCGGGAATGCGAAGCATATACGAGAGAGGGAAAAACAAAAACCCTCATTCGGATGTATCTTCTTCCCCTACTTTGCTCGTTTGCACTTCGCTCTCCCCGTGTTGGCATCTCACTCATTCACGAAGCAAGAAGCCAACAAAGGTGACAACGTCTCCTGCATTTTGCTCGTTCGCGAAGCCAGAAGCCAACGGCCGAACACCATTTTGGCGTCTCCTGCTCCTTTTGGTTTGTTTTTAATGGAGTTTTTTTGTGATAAGTTCTGTTTTTTCAAAATCTAGATATTTCATTTGCTTTTTGTATCATACTCATCATTATTAGCAACAATACTTAC
>NW_021585629.1:0-323 GCF_001605985.2 Dendrobium catenatum
TCAAAGTTTCAATTTAGAAAGCTATCAGATCTAAACAGGGAAGACAAAAAGATCAAAATTAACAAATTTGATGGACAAAACTTAGGATTCTAAAAGATGTAGGTAGGGACATTTATACGAAACAAAGCTCGATCAATCATTAAGGGACTAAGCCACAATCAATAGAGCAAAAATAGTTAAAGTTTTTGGATAAACAATCCTAGAGAATTATTTACCTACTCTTTAGTATGTGTGGGCTCTGAAAATTCAGCCCTGGCCTCCCGCGCTACTTTTAGGGGAGTTTTAACGGATTAAGTTCTTGGATAAATTTTGGGAAGATAGAT
>NW_021585630.1:0-378 GCF_001605985.2 Dendrobium catenatum
TATATTTTTTGTCAATTTTTCCTTTTTTGCTTTTCTTTGAAAATGGGATGGAGAGAGAGAGTGTGTTATATGTGAGTGATTTTATCTTTGTTTAACACTGTCATTGCTAAGTCCCAAGTCATAGATGAGAAAAATAAATGATTGCGTTAGGTTGTTGACTTCCAGCATAAAACTTGTTGAATAATCATGACATGAATCATTTAATACATTGTGTTAATGCTAATGCATTCCTTGGAATGACGTGCTGTATGGTTTGAATATAGTGAGAAGGGCCGCTGCATCGGCGACCGGGTGCAGTGTTAAATAGGGAAGGGTTCTCATATCATGGACAGATGTGGGCAAAGAAGCTATTCCATAAAACTAGAATTCAGATAGGAC
>NW_021585631.1:0-256 GCF_001605985.2 Dendrobium catenatum
ATGCTCGAACTCTACTCGTGAGCTCAATAAGCTTTGCTCGCAGCTCATAAACGAGTCAAGCTCGAGCCTGCTCAGCTCACTTACACCCCTTGATGTAGTACCTAAAGCTATACCGGCAGCACACTATACCGGTTCCCTAACTGCCAGATACGCCTCCCACTACCTCACTCTCTTACATGCTATTTTAGTACCTGATGCAATAGTTTGTTTTTATTTATGCGTTTTCTTTTATAGCATTTTCAATTTAATAGAAGAA
>NW_021585632.1:0-210 GCF_001605985.2 Dendrobium catenatum
ATATTTTGTATTAATATTTTACGAACTAGCTCGTGAACTAACTAGACAAGTAGAAGTTGGCTTAAATTTGACTCTCTAGTCCATTGAACTCGGCTCACGAGTCATTTATCAAATCAAGCTCAAGCCAACTTATAAGCCAACTTGACTCATTTATATCCTTATAACCATCAAAACTTGTACATCCTAATTTTAAATAGAAACCATATTTTA
>NW_021585633.1:0-246 GCF_001605985.2 Dendrobium catenatum
TATCATTCCAGGGCTGATAAAAATTTTAAACTTCTCATAGCTTGTAGTTCCATTTATTACATTTGGAGGGAAAGAAATGATAGAAGATTTGGTTCTTCATCTCATAATCACATTACCACTATTTTGGCAATTAAAAGGATGGTTTTTGAGAAGGTCTCTAAATGGAAAAACTCTACTTCACTGTTGGAACTATTATGACATTTCTTTTGTTGCCTTCGTGGATGACGCTATACTTCGATTGGCTTT
>NW_021585634.1:0-206 GCF_001605985.2 Dendrobium catenatum
GGGAAAAGACCCAAATCTCCTGAAAAGAAATATGTGCAAAAGAGGACTAAGTTGGAGAGTCTTCCACCACCTCCTAGAACTTCTAAGTTCATTTTGCAGCTCCAACGAGGTCCAGCCAACCCCACTCCGGTTTCAGTTGACTTGATGGATGCCCAGACTAGTACCCCAGTTGTTACAGCTGACACTCCTACCACGGCCAGTTTAGT
>NW_021585635.1:0-208 GCF_001605985.2 Dendrobium catenatum
CTTTTACACTCTCCAAGTGTCGGTAGAGAACCAGACCAATGTTGTTGAACTTCACTTGAGAGCCTTCAGAGGAGATGGGTAGAAACAAAGAGATCTTCTTCTTCAAGTAACCTTGTGAATCCCTCCCAAACCCCTCACTTGATCTTGTTGCAACCCATGACCCCAAGTTTAAGATTTTGATGATGCCAAATAATGAGTGTTTTGGAAT
>NW_021585636.1:0-282 GCF_001605985.2 Dendrobium catenatum
TAATAATCATTTTTTTGCTACTATTTTCTTGCTATTTTTCAATTTATTTTTTTCAGAGGAAGCTTTTTTACTACCAAAATAGTTAAATTAATTTTTCTATGCTACTAAAGTGTTTTTCCTATAAATTGTTTATCATTTTATATTTAATATTTTATCTTCTTAAATAATAATTTGAAAAAAAAAATAAAACTTCCTATGCCGATCCCAAATTTGGATGTAAAAAGTTGATAGAAAATTTTTAAAAAAATTAATTTAGGCCCCCTAAATACATTTTATGGCTCC
>NW_021585637.1:0-353 GCF_001605985.2 Dendrobium catenatum
AGGTAACCTTAGGCAATAAAAATTCCTTCCTGAGGCATATACGCGGCAGGCCCTCTCTCTAGTCGAGGCATTCACATTCCTCTGCCCCCTCGCGCTCGTTCTCTCTGTTCGCAAATCCAGGAGGCGAAACACCCCCTCTCTCATTGGTCTCTCTGTGGTTCGCACTGCAGGCGCCGAAGATATCCCACTCGCTCCATCTCTCCCGTTTCCTTGGCCGACCGACCTCCTGCCCTAGCTAGATGTCCATCCTGTTCGGCCTGTCCAAAGAAGCCACAGTATTAATGTTCATCACTGCACTGTTCACTCCTGTGCTTTTACTATTCACAATCACAAAATCAAACGGTTCTCTGTGT
>NW_021585638.1:0-210 GCF_001605985.2 Dendrobium catenatum
TGGTTGGCATAGCTATGAGATTAGGGGTGTTAATATTTGACACGACACGAAATTCGCCTCGAATCTGATTAGAAAATTTTAGATTAATTCTAACCCGATTTTAAAACGGGCCGGGTTTGGGTTCCCCGATTCGTCACATTTGAAAAAACAGGTCAGGTTCGGGTTGACCCAGAAACCTGACAGGTCAACTCAGAAACCCATTTGAAATGA
>NW_021585639.1:0-201 GCF_001605985.2 Dendrobium catenatum
AACAGTGCAAATCGGCCTGGCCGATGCCTCGATCGGCTTGGACGATGCCTACAGGAAAACACCTGAAACAAATCTGGGCAAATTCTGGAGCAAATTCACTACTGATCGTCCCAGGACGATCCCAGATCGTCCTAGACGATCCTGGAGCAGATTTTGATATTACATCTAGTGTCCCATAAATATCATAAATATCATCTGTTG
>NW_021585640.1:0-217 GCF_001605985.2 Dendrobium catenatum
TCATCTGCGGAGTAAACAAGTATGTCATCTATGAATACAATCACGAATAGATCTAAAGAATCCTTAAAGATTCTATTCATGAGATCCATAAACACTGCAGGGGCATTTGTTAAGCCAAAAGGCATCACTGTAAACTCAAAATGCCCGTATCTAGTGTTGAAAGCTGTCTTTGCTATGTCCTCTTCTCTAACCTTGAGCTGATAGTATCCTGATCTCA
>NW_021585641.1:0-1041 GCF_001605985.2 Dendrobium catenatum
CGGCCCCGCCACCTTTTCATCTCGCACCTGGTTCCCTTCCCCCTTCATCAAACACCTCGAACTCCTCCTTCTCCTCCTCCTCTCCCTCCTCTCCTCTACTCTCCTCTTCTTCTTCTCCTCCTCTTCCTCTCCATCAAACCTGGAACACGCTTCCATGTTCCTTCATCTGTTCATCTACTCCTCCGCTGCTCTCGCGGCCGATCTCCTCCCGTCCCCTTCCTCCTCCACTATCGTCGGCACCCTCGCCGCCTCTGCTTTCGCTCAAGAGCTTCTTCTCCTTCACTTCCACTCCATCGATCATTCGGGGCTCGAGGGACACTACCATAGCCTTATGGAGATTGTTGTGGCCACCTGTTTGGTGTCGACGGCGGCGACTGTGTGGTTTCCGGCGAGTTATGTGGCAGCGGTGGTGAGGTCTGCGGCGG
The DNA here is from genome assembly GCF_001605985.2 of Dendrobium catenatum. Taxonomy (NCBI): domain Eukaryota; kingdom Viridiplantae; phylum Streptophyta; class Magnoliopsida; order Asparagales; family Orchidaceae; genus Dendrobium; species Dendrobium catenatum. Next base: position 426 of record NW_021585641.1, read on the forward strand.
TGGCGCTACAGGGGATGTGGTTTGTGTGTATGGGATTGGTGTTATGGGGCCCGAAGAGGCTTTTACCGGCGGGTTGCGCGGTTAACGAAAGGGCGTTGTTGTGTGCTGATGGGGGAGCGGCGGCGTCGGCCGCGGCGGCGGCGAATGTGCAGTTTAGTTGGATGGTGGCAGGGGTGGCGGCGATTACGGCAGCCATTTGTTTGGTGCCGGAGGGGAAGGAGGTTGAGTATAGGAAGCTGGGAAACGTCGGGAGGAACCCTGGTGAGGGCGACGGCGGCGGTGGGGTGAAGATTGGCCAAGCCTCTTGCTTGATTTGTCTTGAAAAAGGAGCGGCAGACGAGAGAGGGAGAGCGATAAAAGGCTCGTGGAAGTAATTTAATGGGATAACTATATATGACCGTTTGCGGCAAATTTCATTTTTTGCTTCATAGGATTGGTGGCATGCTAATTAAGATCAAATATTAAGGATCAGTGTTGTAATGCACGACAGTTAATAGACTAAAAAAATTGACGTAAAATCGATATTTATCTTGTTTAAACATGAACTGGATGTAATATCAGCGGCGGAACTTTTTTATATATTTTTTAAACGGGAACATATAAAAATTGGGTATAC
>NW_021585642.1:0-236 GCF_001605985.2 Dendrobium catenatum
CCTTGCTGTCCAGAAAATTCCTGCACCCTTTACTAGCCGTAAGGTGCCTCTAAACAAGTGTGTAGTTGCTGTCCTCAACATAACAACCTCCCTAGGTGCCTAGATTACTTAACCCACTAGTGTAGCTTGCTGTCCGAACATTTTTTTGCACCGTGTAGTGAGCCTAAGTGAGCCTAACTTAGTGTCCAAATGACGTCCTTCACACCCAATCATCTTTGAGTGTCACTTGACGCTTC
>NW_021585643.1:0-269 GCF_001605985.2 Dendrobium catenatum
AAGGCTTGATGTTGTTGTTGTTGTTGTTGTTGTAATTTAAATGCCTTAATTAACCTAAAACTTAAAAAAATCAAAACAAATTAATTTTAAATCATAAAAATTCAAGTAATATATCAAACTTTCTAGAAAATTAAGAATTTAAATTTAAAACTATTTTCAATGTTTAAAACTTAACTTATTTTAATTAACTTGAATTATTTGAATATCTTAATATTTAATTAATATTTAATTAAATATTATATTAAATATTTTGAAAATTAAAAATTTAT
>NW_021585644.1:0-245 GCF_001605985.2 Dendrobium catenatum
CGGTGCGTCGACTGAGAGCATCCGCAACCCTGTTCTGGTTCCCAGATTTATGCTTCAGCACGAAAGTGAACTTTTGCAAAAAGAGGATCCATCTCGCGTGCATACGATTGATGGTTTTCTGACTGTTAAGGAACTGCAACGCCTTATGATCACTACTTAAAATAAAGTCTTGGTGAAGTAGGTAGTGCTCCCAGTGTTTCAACGCACGAACGACAGCATATAGCTCTTGCTCGTACACTGTCCAC
>NW_021585645.1:0-1219 GCF_001605985.2 Dendrobium catenatum
ACACGCCTGGATCGACTGCTACAAGCCTGGGACGGTCTAGGTGGTGGTTTCGCCGGAGAACTCGCCGCTGGTGACGTGCAACCACTTGGATTTTGTAGCTAGGAGGTGGAGAAGGCTCTGGAGATCCAAAACGAACAAAGAACTCGTTCTGGGAGGCTGGGATTAGTGAGAGAAGGAGCTTTGATCCAATAGCCTCAAAAGCCACCTTTTCCCCTATTCAAACGGCCTGGGCTGGATTGGATGGCTGGGATTGATGCATGAGCTCCCTAGATGGTGCCACATGTCCCTGGGACAGCTAGAAGGCTGCCTCAAAGGCTGGACAAGCCTTGCTTCCATTGGGCGGCTTGGGATGGGTGGGAGGAGACATTGCCTAAATTGCCTAAACCAACCCCTTAGAGCAGCTTAAGCAGGGGTTAATCAGAGAAATAAAGCAAAAAGGGGAGCTTAGGCATGTGATATAGGGAGGAAAAGAGGTTTAGTAGGGCTTTAACCATGAAGAAGGGGTTTTAAGGGGGTCTTGACCATTTTGACCAGTCAACTGGTCAATGGCTGCTGAGGTGGCATGGGAGGGTCACTCTCTTGCTGACTAAGCAAATCCCAAAGCTTGAAGAGGAGATACTTGAGATTTAGAGGGGGTTTGACCATTTCAAAGAGGGATTTAAGGCTTTGTTGACTTGATTTGACCAGTCAACCAGGTCAAAATTGATGATGTGGCACTTGAGGAGGTAGAGGGATATTTGGAGTAATTCAATCAAGGGTCAAAGGTCAAAGTCAAGGCTTGGTAGGAATAGGAGCAAACACCACCAAGCTTTGACCTAGAATTGAGGGTTGACTTAGTCAAACCAAGTTGGGTTGAGCTCAAAATAGGTTTAGAAATGTTCAAGGCTTTGAATAGAATGATTTTAAGGGTTTGAGATATTGATGTGGTTAAACGGGTTGAAATGGTTCATTTGAAATCTTAAGGGTTCATTGGGTCAAACCATGTTGACTGGGTCAACTAGGTGGACCCAGTGGGTGAGTCTGGGCTGGACAAGTTTGAAAAGGTATTTGGAGACCATTGAGGGTGGTCCCTAGGTCTGGGGAGGTCAATTTGATCAAAATCCCTATTTGAGCCCTTAAGGGCCTGTTTGGTCAACCTAGGTTGACTTGGTCAACCAGGTTGACCCAGGGTCTGGGTTTGGGCTCAACAGGTTTGAAATGATATTTTAAGACCAATGGA
>NW_021585646.1:0-582 GCF_001605985.2 Dendrobium catenatum
AATTCAATCATAGCCATTGATCATAAGCATTAGAGTATATATAAGGATATTAGGGCTCCTTAGCATGGACCTTTTGCTATTTTCTCTTTCCCCAGCCCCTCTCAAATCGAGATCTCTCGTGCTTGAGCTCTTCTAACCTCTTTTCACCTTCCCCAAGTCAAACCCGACTTCAATACCTTGCCGGTGGTGAGATCTCTAGCGAACTGAGCCTAAAAGCCTTCTAAAGCTTTTTGTGCTTGATCTAGACGTTGGGAGCTCGTGGACTCTTCTACAAATCTATTCATTAATAGTCTACAAGTTCAAAAAACTTAAGATCTACTGAATTTATCTATTGGATTGAGGTAAAACCCTAACCCTAGGCTAGAGCACTTAGAGTTAATTACATTTTGAAAGCACATTTTGAACCAAACTAGTTATCCCCATGATTTATATTCATGTACTTAGTTTGGGTTTAAAATTTCATTCGATTTCATCCATCCAATCGAGAGAAAACTCCAAAAAACATGTTAGGGCTTCAGTTTTTCCCTAGGCTTGAGTGCACGAGATCTCAAACATAGATCATTTGATCAACGACGTAGATCT
>NW_021585647.1:0-231 GCF_001605985.2 Dendrobium catenatum
AGACATGTTTGATTCAAAACAAGCAATGCTATGTAATACAGTCTTTTTTTTCAACAAAATTAATTTGATATTATAATAAAGAAAAACAATTTTATAATACTATTTATTTATTTATTGTTATGGTTACAGTTGATATATAACAATTTACCTGATCAAATGTGAGCATCAATTTTAAATGATTGATGCAACGTACAACTTTAAATTTTGATAGCAAGGCTCTGCTTGGAAAAG
>NW_021585648.1:0-258 GCF_001605985.2 Dendrobium catenatum
AATCGTCCTTTTCCAATTGCGGCTTAGACGATGTTGAAGAGTCGACAAGCTCTTCCAGCCTCTCACTAGTCACTTCCTCATCTTTCGAAATTGACATTTGAAAATTTATTTAGCTCTAACTGAAAAAATATTCGTGTAAGCAATTAATAAAAACTTCTTAAGGGTTTGGAAGTCGATTAGAGGATGATAGGATCAGAGAGAAGCTTGGTTGAGGAAGAAAATTAAGAGAGGGATGAATGAAAAGGCAGAAATTCTTAA
>NW_021585649.1:0-708 GCF_001605985.2 Dendrobium catenatum
TTTCATTTTGATATAGATTTGAGTTCAAAAATGAAATAATCCCACACAAGGGATAGGAGGGAGAGACATGCTTTTTCTATGGATCATCATGAATTTTCTTTAAGTATTTAGAGGAGTCAACCAACATTTACTTAATATTTTAAATAAAAGAGAGGTAAAATTTTCATTAAGAAAAATAAGTCACTTTATCTTTAAAGAAATTCCCTCAAAAGTTTGCTTTATATTTAAAACTCTCAAATTTTTCTCAAATTAAGATTTCTTTTTGAAAAAAATTATATGTTTCAAATTTAAGGACCCTTCCATTAAAGATTAAATGTGGATTCTCATTTGAACTGATATAAATCAAGATCAAGTTTAAAGAAGCTCAGATTAGGGGCATGATGAAAAGTAGAGTTTCCACCAAATGAATGAATCATAATACCAAAGATAGAATAAAGGTTTAAGTTTGAAATGATAGAGCTCAGGATCCAGTCTAAAAGCAATTTGACTAGAAATTGATTGGAATTAAAATTTTGACTTGAACAAGATCACTTGAAATAGATTGATCTGGATTTGAATTTGAGGATAATAAACATAGATCTAATAAACTCAAAATTTTAATTAAATCTTTATACATTAAAAATGATCTAACCTTCATTAAGGATTAAGAGAAGATAGTGGAGAAGAAAATGGGAACTCAAACTAGGCACCAAACTAGGATTACCTACA
>NW_021585650.1:0-1473 GCF_001605985.2 Dendrobium catenatum
TATACAAAGTGAATGAATTAAATTTTGACCGGTTATTTTCTTCCTAAATGTCTGAAATTGTTCACATCGTTTAATTATAGCTTCGTTGGGGACAACTTTTTTCTTGCTTTCTAAACAGTTTTATAGTAAAAATTTCTTTACAAAGCTGTTTTAAAAAGTAGTACGACAACTATCCCAAACGAAACTTACGTCTTTTTTCTTCATAATTTTTTAGTTTTAGGCAAATTAAGAATAACCTAATTGTCTATATATTTCAATTAATTTCTATTTTTATATAGGCCTTTTCTGTTTATAACGTATTAGAGTCCATTCAATGCATGTTATTAATATCAAATGAAAGAGCTAAATTTTGACCACTCTCTCTTCCAAAATATTTGGAATTGTGAGCATCTTCTTAGTGTCTCCTCCATTCTATGATTTTTTGAGTTTTAGATAAATTAGAAATTACATATCCCTCTATATATATTTCCTTTAATTCTTTTTTATGCAATTTTTTTTTTAAACTTTAGTTCATATAAGAATCCATTCAATGCATTTTATAATTTCAAAATAGACGTTTTCTCGTGTAGTCTAATTTAGGCATCGTTTGGGACAACTTTTTTATCGCTTTCTAAAATAACTTTTTAGTATAAAATTTTTTAATTTAAAAATTTGTGCTAAAAAATTGTTTTAAAAAATAATAAAAAAACTGTCTCAAACGAAACTCTAATTACATGCTACTCTTAATAATCAAAATTAATGTGTCGAGGTGTCCACTAATAGCTACTATTGAATGCTTTGGGAAGATCATGAAATATTGTTGTTAATAATATTATATCAGCCAATCTATGACAGAAATTCTAGTCAATGATTTTTTTTTAATTCATAAAATTATTCTAAAAATACTAGTCTAATTAGGACCTTTTGGAGCATATTAAAATACTACAGAGTTTACTCTCAAATAAACACAATTATGTTTGTATATTTATTGGTATACTAATCAAATATTTTTTTCTATGATGATTAACTTTGTAACTAGACTTAGGCTTCATTTAGAATGACTTTATTACTACTTAAAGCAACTTTTTAACAACTTTTTAATATAAAAATTATACTAAAAAACTGTTTTAAGAAACCATAAGAAAGCTATCCTAAACAAAACCTTAGATTTTATTTAGAACAACTTCTTACTATTTTATTTTTCAAATCACAATCATATTTTTTATTTAAACACTTATTATTTTCAATAATTTTTTTATACTTGAAGGTTATTTTCTACAACTTTAAAAAAAAAATTGCTTTCTCTACAGCGACATTTATAAAAAAACTATGATCATCCCAACTGGATCATTAATTAAAATGTTTTTTCTTTCCCTTCTTTGAAATCAAAATTTAATATAGCATTAGCATAGATGGGTTTCTAATTCTTGCATGGAAAAAAAGTAAATGCATTCATCATGTTAGTTTTTTTTTTTCTCGGAACCGGACCCTGTT
>NW_021585651.1:0-520 GCF_001605985.2 Dendrobium catenatum
CGGGACGATTTGTTCTCTGTAAAATTTTCGTCCAGACGAAATTAAAAATCGTCCGGGATGATTTGTTCTCTGTAAAATTTTTTTCCAGATGAAATTAAATTATAGTACATGACGATTTGCTCTCTGTAAGATTTTCGTCCAGAAGAAATTAAATATCGTTAGGAACGATCTGGTCTCTATAAGATTTTCATCCAGACGAAATTAAATTATCGTACATGACGATTTGCTCTCTGTAATATTTTCGTCCAGACAAAATTAAATATCGTCCAGGACGATCTGTTCTCTGTAAAATGTTTGTCCAGACGAATAAGATTTTCGTCCAGATGATTAACCGACTTAGAACGGTTTTTCTGTAGTTTTTGGAACCGACCTTGTAATAACCGTTCGTACTGAATGAACTTGGTTCGGAAGAGACGATCAGATTGTACGAAAACATTTCGTACACATATACAAATAGGTTCATTTCAAGTCTTTTAAGTAAAGTCATCCAGGACGATCCACGATCGTACAGGACGATCCA
>NW_021585652.1:0-391 GCF_001605985.2 Dendrobium catenatum
CAAGCTAGTTTTTTAAGCTAAAAATAGTTTAATCTATTTAAACTAGAAGGGAGAGCTCCCTGACAATCAATTTCCTATTTCTTTCCTGCAGCAAGGGCTCATTTGGTCTCTTGAAGTCAGCGAGCACATTTTGGTAAATGTCAAAATTTGCTAAATCTAACATTTGACAAGATATAGTAAGTAACCAACGTTAATGTGAAACTTAACAAACTTCCTTAAAACTCAGTCCAACCTAATGATATCATTTTTACATACAAAATGAGTGGATAAAATCATCATTTTTAAAGACATGTTACGTATGAAAAAGCAACCAAATGAGCCCTAAGAATAAAGTTCCAAATTGAATGCCTCTACTGTGAGATCTCGTTCCCTTACTGTTCCTCTCTGAATT
>NW_021585653.1:0-1161 GCF_001605985.2 Dendrobium catenatum
GCATTTCAATCAATCTCAACCTCCAATAATTCAAAAAAAAAAAAAAAAGAAGAAACATTGAGCAAAGTACTAGTGTAGCTATATTAAAAAATATATATTCAAATTTGTTCAAGCTATGTTCAAATTTTATTCAAATTTAATATAAATTAATTCAGAAATGTTCAAACACGAATAGAACAATGATTGAATATGTTTGAAGTAGGTCGAGAGAGATTTGAGTGGACGTAAGACACCTAATTCAATTACAATTATTCAGTGACGACTATGAAGTCAAATGTAGCCATTTTATAATCAGACGAAAAGAAGCTTCTTCGCCCTCTTCTACAATGTTCTTCTCATAAGATTGGAAGTCACAACAGGAGCTTGCCACGAAAATAACAATGGGAGCTCGCAATGAAGGTAACAATCTTTTTCTCTTACACTCAATATGATGATGAACATGTTATGATTCAAATCCAGACCTCAACTTACTCTTATTAGTGGTTCAACTTTCATAATTTATTTGGTAAATTAAGCATTATTTCATTCACTTGTGATATTTTATACAAATTAAAATTTTGGTGTTAATTTATATATGATTTTTACTTCCAACCAAGGTTTTTATAGGTTCTAACTAACAGATTGGGATGTTGTATCCATCTTTCATGAATGAGTCTACAGGCAATGAGGCACATACTTTCCGACGTTAATTTATATATGATTTTCACTTATAACCAAGGTTTTTATAGGTTATGATTGATAGAGTGGGATGTTGTATACATCTTCATGAATGAATCTACAAGCAATGAGACACAAATAACTCATCTTTAAGGTCAGCTAAACCTTCATCATCTTCCAAATAGAAAAAATATAAGGCTAGAAAGATCAAAAAAATTATATAAGGAAATTTATTGTTCTATTTGCTTTGAAATTCTCGAGTTGTTACTTAATCAAAGGTTACTAGTTATGATATTTTTATTTTTTATTTTTTTAGAGAAATTTGCTCATAATATGAAATTTTATTCAAAAGTTTATCCAATGTTGATTTTATTTCTTCATTGAGAATTTTGATGAGTTTTTAATCAATGATTATCATTCTAATATTATTCAATCATGTTATTTTTATTTCTTAATACAATAATTAGAATATATGATAATTTTTTAAAAATATATTTGGTTACA
>NW_021585654.1:0-264 GCF_001605985.2 Dendrobium catenatum
TCTCGTATCTTTCGGGATCTTTGAGAGCCTGAATCAGTCTCCCGAAGGTCTTTAGACATCACTAAAGCATCGTATATGCTGAGCTGTGCTGGAATTTTCCTCAGTTGGGATAAGATATTATAATCTATCCCCTTGGATGAAGTCTTCTTTTTCTTAGGATCTTCAGGGATAATATCATCGTTGATAATTATTTCTTTTTCCCTATCTTTATTAGAGATCCCTTTCTTCGGTGGAGGCGGTAGTATCTTGCCGCTTCTTAACTGC
>NW_021585655.1:0-361 GCF_001605985.2 Dendrobium catenatum
AATCATTAATTTATTTAATATAAAAAATAAATCTAAAAATTAATTGATTAATCATATACTATATTTATTATAAAATAAATTTTATCCTCATAAATTTCATTCAAATTAAAATTTTTAATCTAAATTTTCTCTCTATTATTATTTGCTAATTATCATTAAATTATAGAATTCAAGAGATATAATTTCGCCCTTATTCAGTTTCATCACAAAGCATTACGAAATGAATCCTAAATTAATGATATCAGAAAATCAGATATGAAGCTAACCCAAATTAGACCTGAGTTTTATGCTTCGTTTGGGACAGCTTTCATACCGCTTTTTAAAATGACTTTCTAGTACAAAAATAATTTAATACATGAAA
>NW_021585656.1:0-202 GCF_001605985.2 Dendrobium catenatum
CCGGACAGGAGGCCCAATCCGAGAGCCGTCAGCTGCCAAATTTAATTATAAATTATTTTTAAAGGTATTTAACTTGTAAAAATCATATAAAATCTATTTTTCGTCAAAAAAATACGTATAATACGATAATACCTCGAATTGTTTGTATTTTTGTTCTCTTTATTTTAAAATTAATTTCAAGTAAAAATAATATATATATTTG
>NW_021585657.1:0-224 GCF_001605985.2 Dendrobium catenatum
CCAAATAAAATTTTAATTAAAGTTGTTTAAATGATTAATTTTAAAAAAATAATAATAAAATCAATTTTCTTCCGCTGCTATGCCATATAAAAATAGTTTTTTATTATAATGAAAATGATTTTTGATAATAAATATGATTTACTTCTAATAGACCTATAAACTATCATATTTAACCAACAACAATGAGAAACAAAAATCCCAAAACCTTCCACAACGAAAGAAAC
>NW_021585658.1:0-1058 GCF_001605985.2 Dendrobium catenatum
GGTCCAATAAAACCTGCATCATAAAAATCAGAGTTAGATATAAAACTTTTCATCTCTCTTCCTTCTTAAGAATACAATTAAAGTCTCCCCCCACTAAAGAAGGACCAGACCCATCCATGTTCTTCTCAAGTAAACTGCAAAGATCCCTCCTCTCTACACAACATCTACTCCCATACACTGTTGCCACCTTCCATATCCCATCAAAGGAGTAGAGAGTACTCAAATAACAGCTTGAGAGGAACTTTCTTGAACAGCAAAAGAAACATTTTTCCTATTCAACATAATTAGAATACCACCAGACAAACCCACTGTAGGGTGGTGAAAAAAATCCCAATCTCTCCCAATAAAACAGTCCACATCTCTTCTATCAATATTGCAAAGCTTAGTCTCCATAATCCCAATAAAAACCACCTCATGTTCCCTAACAACTTCCTTCAAATACTGTGAAGCCTCTCTCTTTTTGGCTCCCCTCCAGTTCCAAAATAGTAAATTCATCATTAATCAGCAATAGGGGAACCGTCCCTTCCAGTGGAATTGCCCTTCCCATCTCTTCTCCTCTTCCTATGCTCTGGCTCAACCGGACCCAAGGATCTTAATTCCTTAACCAACTTAAACTTAACTGAATTGATGTTAAGTACCCCAGCAGACTTTTGATCACTCACATTTCCTTCTATTGATCTTGAATCCTCAGATTTTTCTTCAACGCGCTGATCTGTAATTTCTCCTTCTTCGGCCTCCTGCATAAGAATCTAGAACTTATTTTTTACTGCAAAATTAACCTCTTTTTCCTTAATATTATTATCCACAATAGAACCCACTTCCTTCTTATAAACATCCTATGCAGCAACAGGAATTGCTTCCATCTTCTCCTGGTGATCAGCAACCACCACCTTATTGTTCACTATCTTCTCCATTCTTGTATTCCTTCCTTCTCTATTAGCTCTGTTATATTTATTCATTCTATTTTTGAATCGAACATGGATCCACGGGCCATACTCTGGTTCTGAAAATTACTCATCTACGGGAATGCTAACCGCATTTTCCTGTTTACTACTCAC
>NW_021585659.1:0-323 GCF_001605985.2 Dendrobium catenatum
CTTTTAAATTCATATAAGGGCATCTCCAACCGAACTGTAACCGCTTGAATGACGACCCTGGCCAGCTCCAGCCGAACCGCAAATTTCCCACAATTTGGCTGCGGGTGAACAGTGGGACGCCAATATTGGCGTTGCACTGTTCATCTCCGCCATTTTTACCTCTCTACCGAACTTGGCGGGGGAAAGAAGAGATAACTGTTACCTGCAAAAATGTGAAAAGTCGAGTTCGATTGCAGATGAATCGCGGTATTTTGTAGTTTCACGACATTTTAGAGTGAAAAATGAAATTTTCGGTTGGAGATGCTCTAATGAGTTTGTCAACT
>NW_021585660.1:0-275 GCF_001605985.2 Dendrobium catenatum
ACTGGGAGAAGCTAAAGAAGATACAGATGTAGATAAAAGGGCCTACCAAGACTTGTAGGGAAGTTGATCTACCTCTCCCACACTAGACCAGACATAGCATTTGTTGTAAGCAAGGTCAGTCAGTTTATGCAGAATCCAAAGCAGATTCACATGCAAGCAGTAGACAGGATATTGCACTACCTTAAAGGAAGACCAGGAAAAGGAATTCTCTTTAAGAGAGATCGTGGAATGACCCTATAAGTATACACAGATGCTGACTACGCAGGATCACCGGT
>NW_021585661.1:0-1011 GCF_001605985.2 Dendrobium catenatum
TGCACCTGTTCTAGAGGTGATGGTAGCCCCCGAGTTGGAGGCAGTTCAGGGAGGACACTTCTCCCCACTGACGCATAGTGGAGATGAGGAGGACGTTGCCCGCATAGCGGCAGCTCCTCCTATCGCCACTACTCTGCCCCGAGCTAGGTTACCCAGGGACGTTGGTGTCCGAGCCCTCACCCAGAGGATTCAGAACATCGTCCGCTTAGCTCGTGGCAGGGGGCCCGTCAGTCGGGAGGGCTTACGCCGTCAGATTTCTCGGGCTACCTTTCAGTTGAGACGACAGACTGCGAGGAGACTTTACAGTTGGCAGAGGGGGCAGACACCGCAGTAGCCAGCACAGACAGTTCCAGCAGTTAGGCCGCCAGTAGATGCTCCTGTGGTAGGACGACGCCCACGTCGTCGAGGACGGAGACAGCAGCAGGAGCTTGCCCGGCCTCAGGTCAATTCAGAGGTAGTGGCCCCAGAGCAGCCAGTTGTAAGCACAGTGCCCCGTCGTACCAGATGGGTTTGGAGATGTCGACAGGCGGACACCCCTGCCGACCTAGTTCTGATAGTTGGGACAGAGTAGTTGTCAGAGGCGGAGCAGTTAGATGAGGCGGATGATCTGATAGACTTAGCAGTTCCTTCCGAGACCGAAGCGGTCCCGATGATGTGTGATGAGGATGTGGTACCCACCCCAGATAGATCCCCAGAGTGGGATGAGACAGAGCCAGCTCGTAGTCCTCATAGGATCGGTTCTCCTATGAGTCCTTACATAGAGGCCCTCCGACACTCTTTCTTAGAGAACGATGATACACTGGTGGATGAGTTGGAGGAGGATGTATCAGTTCACCGGGTCTGTGAGACTACCCTTCGAGGTCACTCAGATGAGCAGAGAAAGCCTGAGAACCAGGATGAGCGGGAAGACCCCGAGGCAGGACGGTCTCCGAGATCAGTAGCTACGGACACCACAGACTTACACTTACAGACTCAGATGGCCACTGGGAAGATCCATCTCCAAGACAGTGA
>NW_021585662.1:0-426 GCF_001605985.2 Dendrobium catenatum
GAAGCGTCCCCGCCGCCAAACGTTTCAGTGAAAACATTCTGCCATTGCCCAGGAAGATCTTCTTCCCGCAATTTGCTATCCACAGAGGTGTCAATAACATTAACTGAATTCTCGGGAGAGGAGTGGCAAGCCAGGCCCTTAGCCTCCCTTACTCTACGGATGCCCGGCAATTTCTGTAATGCCCCAATCTGGCTTTGAACAAGAGAGCGTCGATCCTTTGGCAGCCTTGCCAACACATGTTTGGTCTTAGACACATGAGAATCCCTTCCAGAGAATTTTAACGCCTTGGGGACCAACGATTTGGCAAGGGAGGTCATCGGTTTCTTCCTATTTTGGTTTCTTAATTGCCGTTTAGAAGGAGCACCCATAGATAGGCCATTATCAGCGATAAGCTGTCCAACAGATTTAGCACCATCAGGAGGTACC
>NW_021585663.1:0-406 GCF_001605985.2 Dendrobium catenatum
GAGAAAAGCGTGCATGGGCAGACCACCGACTTGACACGCATGCCGAGATAGGGGAGAGTGAAAGGGTTCGAAAAATTAAGAGCATTATTCTTTTCTTTTCTTTTTTTTTTTCTTCTTTTTTTCTTTTCTTTTTTTTTTGTAACTCTTTTTTTTTGTTTTCTCCTCTTTTTTTTTTTGGAGAAATTTTTTTATTTCTTCTCTTTTTTTTTTGAAGATATGTACCCGTGTAAATACATAAAATAGCAGTTAAGTCTCTACCTCTGCTGACATTGTTTAGCACTAATAGCCATACAAATGTACTGATCTTATAATCATAAAAAAAAAAAACTTCACTGTTTAAAACCTTTCCCTCTCTTTTTTTTTTAAAAAAAAAAAAGCAATGCACATGATAATATCAATGCTTTAT
>NW_021585664.1:0-738 GCF_001605985.2 Dendrobium catenatum
AAAATACAACAATATATATGTTATGACGAAGACAGTTTATGATTTAGAGTTATATTTACTCCTAAAATAATTTTTGACTATTATAGATAAAAAAATATCTTTTATAAAATTTTAAGTTATAACAACATGTCTATAACCAACCTAAACCAGTCAATCAATTCATGCCAATATTTCTTACATAAACATATTTCATAACATATATAACATAATAAACATTTAATATCACATTCAACGTTCAGTTCACTGTATCATTTGCATGCATATAAAATTTGCATTTGAATCAAAATTAGTGGAATTCATAAAAAAACATATATTATGCTCTTATTCACATATGTGTATCCACAATAATTGTATTATAATAAGTATATGCATATAAAATGCTTATATATAAATTACATATAAATGAGATGCAAGACAAGGTTTAAATTTTTTTTTTTTTTTGAGAGTGGCTCAATCCATTTATAACATTACACTACAACATAAACCTAGGGGTGTCAATTTTTGACACGACCCGAAACCCGACCCGAACCAAACCCGAAAAAATCCGGGTTCGGGTCGACCCGTTTATGAAACAGGTCGGGTTCAGGTTCAATAAACTGACCTGTTTCAAAAAACGGGTCGGATTCGGGTTGACCCGACAACCCAAAAATGACCCGTATTTGACCCGGAAATCCTCTACCCGGTCTGCCCGCTTCGACTGCCCGGTTGCCCGAAGCGTCAAGTCCCGTCGCATCGCGT
>NW_021585665.1:0-473 GCF_001605985.2 Dendrobium catenatum
TTAAAAAAACATTAAAAAAATGGCTTCTTTACAAATTTTTTGTTTTTAATTTTTTATCGTTGTTCGTTTTTTTTTTCTTATGCTTTTCTTTTGTTTTATTTTTGAAGGCTTTGATCATCACCATCCTTCATTATTTTCAAATTCTAGTCACATCGTCCTGGCCGATACTTTTATCGTCCTGGACGATAGGACAAATTCTCTTCAAATTTTCATCTGCTGAACTTTTCTGTGCTTGTTATAACTCTTCATCATGGACGATACTTTATCGTCCTGGATGATCTAATCGAACTCTATTGCAATCTTGATGATGATCCTGGCCGATAAAATATTTCATCCTGACCAATGCATTTATGGTCATCATTCTAGCCAATACACTAGATCGTCCTTGACGATCCATGTGTCAGCACGTTTAAATCCTTAAAATCGGCCCCGGACGATCCATTATTGGACAATCATCCTGGCCAATCCACTGT
>NW_021585666.1:0-278 GCF_001605985.2 Dendrobium catenatum
CACGGATTCTGAAGAGCATCACAAGGTTTTTTTTTTTTCCTTTACTTTTGTTATTTGAAAGAAAAATTAGTGAGTGTTATACATAGCAATTAATGAATGTTTGCAATGCTGAAGTTGTGCTTCTCTGCATGACTACAATGTAATTTTTGTTATTATTTACACTGATGACAGTAAAATGTGTAATCTTGAAATGAGAATGATGTAGGTTTAGGCGAGGGGTGCAATCGAGTCAATTTGACTTGCGAGCTAGCTCGAGCTCTAATTGATGACCGGCTAGA
>NW_021585667.1:0-493 GCF_001605985.2 Dendrobium catenatum
TCTGAAGGACGACAGTCATGCAATAGAGGTCAACATGACAATAGTCAGGTGACGGAAAGGATCGTAGACGGAAAATGGCAGTCGAAAGAACCGTAATTGGGTGATGGAGGTTGAAAGAATCATAGTCGGGCGACGATAGTCGAAAGAACCTTAATTGGGCGATCGAGGTTGAAAGAATCATAGCATGCGACAGTGGTCGAAAGGGCCGTTGTCAAGTGAGTATTGTCGAAATGACCATATTCAATGGGCGACGGTGGTTAGAGTGGGCCGTAGTTGAGTGAATATGATATGGCAAAGGTCCAACAGCGACGGTGTGGTTGCTCAAATTTTTTGGTTGTGTTACCGAGGTGGAGCTTCAAGATTCTTCAAGCCTCAAGATTCCTAGTCGAGCGACGATGGTCGAAAGGACCGTAATTAGGTGACGGTGGTCGAAAGGACCATATTTGATGGGTGACAGTGGTCGGAGTGGACCATAGTTGAGTGAAGATGGTCT
>NW_021585668.1:0-537 GCF_001605985.2 Dendrobium catenatum
CTGAGTCCGCCCAAAAAGCTCATTAGAACTTCTTCTTGCCCTTCTTCACAAATGGTTCCTCCTCTACCTTCTCCTTACTAGGATTGGCTTTGAGTAATGGGCAATCCGTCTTTATATTTCCAGGTTTCCTGCATTCATAGCAAATAACTTTATTAGAAACCCTTGCATTTTATTAAACTTACCTCTATTCCATTGCTGGCGTCTCATCTGCTTCCTCTTCAGAAAGCTTCTGAATTTTCTAGTCATCAATGCGATGTCGTCTTCATCCTCAAGTTATGAGTATTCACTTTCAGACTCTTCCACATTCAGTGCTATGTTCTTCTCCCTTCATGGTTCACCTGCATCAATCTTTCTTTGGCTAACTCCTTACTCCTAAGCAATAAACGAACCAAGAAGATTGTCAATAGAGTAAATGTTTAAATCCTTAGACTATGTTGTTGCAGTAATTTTAGCATCATAAGCAGTAGGCAAGCAGCGTAAAATCTTATTAACCATTTCACCATTAGTTAACTCCCTACCGAATGCATGTAAAGAGGT
>NW_021585669.1:0-563 GCF_001605985.2 Dendrobium catenatum
TTTAATATTAAATTAAAAAAAAGTAAAAAAAAAAACTATTCTTTTAAAATACAGATAACATGTATAATATTTTTTATTCATTCAATGCAACTTATAATTACCACATCATTCATTGTTATATCATAAATATTTGTTTTTTTTCATTTAAATCTAAAATAGTACAATTTTGAATTAAAAAAATGAATTATTTTATTTAAAATTTAACTAACATATTAACCAAAATAAAACTTAACCAAAAGAACAAATTAGGTTTTGTTGTAAACTTGTAATAGACATCATTATACAAATATGATACAAATTATATAAAAAAAATCACGATTACAATTGCTTAGTTATGTCTTAATTCATATGGTTTGGTTAACAACTTGACCAAAATAATATCAGATACCAACTTCTTAAAGCTAAAGTAAAGATCTTTGTTGCAAGAGTAATTGCAAAGAACCCTAACAGATTCCATTTGCCTCAAGGAATTGGTGATTCATAAATAAACTGTTTATGCAACTTTCAGAGCACAATGAATACAACCAACATTCCATATTACTACAGGTCAAGCCTCAATTATT
>NW_021585670.1:0-215 GCF_001605985.2 Dendrobium catenatum
TTACGGATTTAGTGTATTTATTCGTATCTTGATGTTGACTACGAGGATGCTAGAGTACCCTTGCTTTGCTTGTGTGAGAATTATGTTGAATATCATAAGTTTCTCGTTGCCCTTGGAAGTAATTATTAGCTTGATCTTGATTGGTACAAAAGCTTTTCAACAAGTATTTGGGAACTCTTTTTTTATTAGCACCTTGATTGGAATGCTACTACATT
>NW_021585671.1:0-200 GCF_001605985.2 Dendrobium catenatum
ATTGATCATAATATTGTTTTATAATTAAAATTAAAATGCTTGCTACTGAATTAAGCTTATTATCACATTTAAACCTAGGGGTGTCAATATTTGACACGACCCGAAAACCCGACTCGAAACGGGTCGGGTTCGGGTTCAACATTTCGACCCGATTCAAAAATCTGGTCGGGTTCGGGTTAACCCTTTGACCCGATTTTGAC
>NW_021585672.1:0-210 GCF_001605985.2 Dendrobium catenatum
CTCTCCCAGTTCTCTCTTCCTTACTCTCTCTTTCTCTATCTTGTTTTTTCTCTAGCTTGCTCTTTCACTATCTTGCTTTCACATGCTCTCTCTCTCAATCTCTCTCTATACATATATCTCTCTCTCTTGTGCTCTCTCCCTTTCTCTCTCTTACTTTTTATTGTTCTTTCTCAAGCTTGCTATCACTTGCTCTCTCTCTCTCTATCTCTC
>NW_021585673.1:0-275 GCF_001605985.2 Dendrobium catenatum
ACCTTGACTAGAGGATCAGAGAACCTCTTTTTTTTTTACCTTAAAGCAAGGAGCCGGTCACGTGCTAGTGATTCTATAGATCAGGAGTTTTATGTGGATAAAAGGAGCTGAATCTCCAAGTGCTGAAGTAAAACTTGGGTGAGGAAAGCTTGGAGACGGGTTAAGAACAAGGAACGGATAGGTGTTGGACGGAGCCTTTGGTGGAGTTTTCTTCTTCTTTTTTTTTTTAAAGGTGTAGAGAGGAGGAGCCGTGGGTCTTTGGCAAGGAAAGGAGC
>NW_021585674.1:0-586 GCF_001605985.2 Dendrobium catenatum
TACTAATTTTTCAAATTTTCACTATTATAATTTTGTTGATTTGCATTCACCTCAATATGCTCATCTAATATGTGTGGACAAATTGTGTGCCTTAACAATCCTTCTATATCATTTCTAATTAAATTCTCATTATGAAATATTTCAATACCTGAAATGAATAAAATAAGAAAAGACTCATTTATTGCAATGTCGCCTAAATTATAATATTGTTTCCCATGTCGATTCCATGCAACATACCCCACAAAAATCCCTTTACAAATTAAGTGATCTTTGACTTCCTTCAGTGAATAGAAGTATATATTAATTCATGATTTATATGGACATAAAATCTTTCTAGGTGAATTTTGAGTTGCACTTGCAAAGTCAAGAAGCTTATTAACACCATAAATGTAATTACAACTCCATTTAGCTTTTGTAATCAAGCTCTTGTTCATATCTAGGGAAAATTTGACTTTGTAATTACTTGTTAAAATAAAGAGTTATTAGGCATATCAATGGAGTACAATTTCTATCAAACAAATAAGTAGAATAAATTAATTATAGTTCGTCATTAGCGCAAAATGCATGCCACTTTAAGGTGTATTTG
>NW_021585675.1:0-2037 GCF_001605985.2 Dendrobium catenatum
CTTGGGGTATCTTATTTTCCTCGAGAGCTTTTATTTTTAATTTAAACTCATCAAGTAATTTTATGTGGTTGCTATCAATTAATGCATGATCTTTTCTAAGGATTTCATATTCTTTTTGTAGTTCTTGTAATTCTAAGTTCAGACAGCATGCATTTTCTTTAGTTTCCTATATACATCATGTATTCTTTCAGAGACTTTAAAAAATTTGATATAAGTTAAGTCATATTTCTCTTCTTGATTGAACTGATTAAGATTATCGACCATCAAGCATAGATTGGTGACTTCTTCTTCCTTTTCAGTCTCTAATGAGTCTGAAGCTGAGTCCGCCCAGAAAGCTCTTTGGAATTTCTTCTTGCCCTTCTACATATTTGGTTTCTCCTCTACCTTCTCCTTGCTAAGTGTGGCTTTAATTTTTGAGCATTCTGACTGAATGTGTCCAAGTTTCCTGCACTCATAGCAAATCACTTCATTAGAAACCTTGACATTTCTATTGAACTTACCTCAGTTACATTGCTGGCATCTCTTTTACTTCCTCTTCAGAAAGCTTCTGAATTGTCTAGTCATTAACGCTATGTCATCCTCATCCTCAAGTTGTGATAGATCATTCTCCAACTCCTCCACTTTTAGTACTATGTTTTTCTCCCTTCGTGATTTTCCTACATCAATTTTTCTTTGACTCACTCATTGCTCATAAGAAATTAGTGATCCAAGAAGATTGTCAACAGTGTAAATATTTAAATCCTTAGACTCTCTTATAACAATAATTTTTGTATCATAAGAGGTAGGCAAACAACAAAGAATCTGATTAACCATTTTAGCATTTGTTAATTCCTTAACTAATGCATGAAAAGAAGTGACTATCTAAGTGAATCTTATGTACATGTTAGAAATAGATTCATTTGGTTTCATACAAAATAATTTATAATCATGCAACAAGATGTTTAATCTAGACAGTTTAACTTCATTAGTCCCTTTATAAGTTATATAGAGTCTATCCCATGCGTCCTTTAAACTCTTGCAAGTGGAAACTCGCATGTAGTCCTCTGACTTAAGTATACAAAATAAATTACTTAAATATTTAGCATTAAGTTGTGTTAAGTCACATTCTTCTATAATCCAATCTGTAAAGGGTGTTTCTACCCTAATACCATCAACTCAGGAAGGAATCGCATTTGACCCCGGAGGATCAAAATGGAATTTAATCGAGTGTTTGATTATAATGATCCGGATAGGAGATCACTAAAGTCATAATCAAAGTAATGATAATAAAGCAATATATCTTCCCGAGTAAAGAGAATATTGCCTATTATCGATTATTTGAATATGATGATAACGGTCGCCATTTTTTTCCCAAAGATAATTAATTAAAGGTTTTGAAAATTTTATTTTGAAATCAGGACAGGGTTTCTAAATCTCCTACGAGCACAAGCCCTCGTAGTTAATTACATCATTGGAAACTAGAATTTCCTATGAATACTCTCGATTAAAATAGCGGTAGAAATTTTATTTAAGATTTTAAGCCTCGATGTCAAAGGAGGTAAAGGTTGGAAATTTCAATAGGGATTGGATCAAGGTTGAACACTTATTTCTGGAGTCAAAGGAAGAAGGGTAGGAGGTGTTTTAAGATTCTGAATTACTTTAGAAACACCCCAGCCTATCCTAAGTGTTGGGCTCAAATTTGATTGAAAGATATTTTAAGTTTGAAAGGTTAATTTTATTAGAATGTTGGGATTCAATTCTCGGAGTTTGAGGTCTTATAGCCCGAGCTTGTCTCAAAACTTATTTTTGAGGTGTTTGATTGCTGGTTTTAAGAGTTGGTTAAATATTTATGGAGTTTTAAAGTGATTTTTGAGTTTTAGGAATTTTTTGATTATTTTAATCATTTAAAGAGGCAAAAATTGACTTATTAATTAAAAATATTTTCTGGTAAACTAATATTTTATTAAAATACTACACCTCAATATAATCAGTTAGACAGTAAGTACGCTGAAATTGAATTTTTCTATATTTAATTATGAAGGTTTGAAGTTTTAGCTT
>NW_021585676.1:0-336 GCF_001605985.2 Dendrobium catenatum
CAGCCTCTACCGAAACGACAGGTAAAGGAACTGCTACCGGCTGCCGGCGCTGAGGAGCCGGGGCTACACGAACAACATGAACGATAGGTGCTGGCCGCCTGACCGCTTGATGAACCGGGTGAACAGGGAGTAGCCTAGGCACTGGCTGCCTAGCCACAGGGCGCACTGGCTGCGCACGAACAGCAACAGGACGAGCAGGTGCCCGAGCAGGCTGCCGAGCAACTGGTCGTCCAAACGGTCGCATGGTTGCACGTCCTCTCCTCTGAGGGGGAGAGAAGGCAGCAGCCTCGGAGGGGGTCGGCCCGCCCAGAGTGACGTACGCCGAGTCGGTAAAGG
>NW_021585677.1:0-355 GCF_001605985.2 Dendrobium catenatum
TTCCATAGATTAGTTTTACTAAAACGGTAAAACCTAATTACATTCTTATAGATATTCTTCCACATGTGGAAAAAATGAACTTCTGTATCTCTCATTATTATTTTTGTTAAATACCTTCTCTTTTACCCCTTAGGTCGTTTTTCATTGAAGTTCCAATGTAAAAGATAAATGTTAGGAAAACCCTACAAATTTTATGTTTCTTTGAAATATTGTCCGCCCTAGTAGCATATAAAATTACATTCCAATACAAGTAATGCCGACATCCAGTTTCCATTAGGTACATATACAAGTGCTTCTATGATTATGAGTTCTCTTAGGATTTTTTTTGCAATCTTCTAATCTTTCTTCAGATTGA
>NW_021585678.1:0-221 GCF_001605985.2 Dendrobium catenatum
CTGGTCTTTGTTTCAGATGTGGTCAGCCTGGACATAGTATTGCAGAGTGTCCACAGGCTGGATTTGATCGGCGTACTGAGTTCTGATCTGAGGGCTTTGTCAGACCTGTCAGTTTAGCAGGAAGACCGAGGACTGTTCCTCCTCGTCTTGAGGGATTTTCTGGGAGATGTGGTAGTACTAGTTATGGACCACGGAGACCACCTACGGCTCCCTCTGAGCAG
>NW_021585679.1:0-206 GCF_001605985.2 Dendrobium catenatum
ATGGGATGATGCTATATCCACCAGTAGCTCGGGGATAAGAAGAGGGAAATCATCCTTAGGACATACCTTATTCAAGTCCTAAAAGTCAATGCAGACACAAATTTGTTCACTTTTCTTCCAGACTGGAATAATGTTGGCAAGTCAAGTAGGGTACTTTTCTTCCCTAATGAAACTAGCTTATATAAGATTCTTAGTTTTAGCGATCA
>NW_021585680.1:0-304 GCF_001605985.2 Dendrobium catenatum
CTAAGTAACCTTGCACAAACACACTTGAGGGAAAAATTCTATCTATTTTATTAGAGTTTTTTATTTTTAATCACATCATTCAGGATGATCTAAAAATAATCCTGGATGATTAATTAAAGATAGAAATCCTGATTAGGGTATCCTAGTTAAGGCAATCATAATTAAGCGAATCATCTTAGACAATATTAGCATCGTCAGGGATGATAGACTCAAATCAGATAGAATCAGCCGCCATATCTATTTAGGCATCTTATATTTTTGGACATAATCTAGGATATTATCCT
The DNA here is from genome assembly GCF_001605985.2 of Dendrobium catenatum. Lineage (NCBI taxonomy): Eukaryota > Viridiplantae > Streptophyta > Magnoliopsida > Asparagales > Orchidaceae > Dendrobium > Dendrobium catenatum. Next base: position 285 of record NW_021585680.1, read on the forward strand.
AGATGATGCAGCATAATTAT
>NW_021585681.1:0-270 GCF_001605985.2 Dendrobium catenatum
GGGAGTTGATGGTAAACTTGAATTATGGAGGTCAGCCTTAGAGTCTAAAGGTTTTCATTTGAGTATATCTAAAATTGAAAAGATGGAGTGTAATTTTAGTAGTAATAGAACCAGTGGGGGGCTTGTGACTTTGGGCTATCAAGTCGTTAATAAGAGTACACGTTTTATACATCTTGGGTCTATTGTTCAGAATGATGTTGATCTTTTTCAAGATTAGTTTGGATTTTGCTTGCTTCTATGTTTTTTTTTTTTTAATTTTCTAGAAATAGA
>NW_021585682.1:0-367 GCF_001605985.2 Dendrobium catenatum
CTACTAGTTTTGGCCTACTTTATGGGATTTTAACTATATCAAATGGATGTAAAAAATGCCTTTTTAAATGGGGGAATAAAAGAAGATGTGTTTGTTGAACAACCTCCAGGCTTTGAAAATTCATAATTTCCTAATCATGTGTTCAAATTAAAAAAGGCCTAATATAGACTAAAATAAGTACCTAAAGTATGGTATGAAAGGCTAAGTATATTCTTACTAGAGATAACATTTGCTATGGGGAGCATAGAAACCACCCTATATCTGAAAAAGGAAAGAGATGAACTACTCATTGTCCAAATTTATGTTGATGATATTCTATTTGGAACTTCTAATTAAAATCTATGTGATGAATTTTTAAAAATAATGA
>NW_021585683.1:0-217 GCF_001605985.2 Dendrobium catenatum
CTTTTTTATTATAACAAACTTCTCCTTTTTTATGATGGCAAATATCATTGGTTAAAATTTTAAATTTTTTATTACAATCCAAGATCCCTAATCTGTGATTTTGATTATAACAAATATTATTGATTAAATTTTTACTTTTTTCACTGAATAATTTAGATATTTCTTTTATTTGTGAGCACTAACATTACAAGTAAGACATACACTACTCAAGGCTATT
>NW_021585684.1:0-369 GCF_001605985.2 Dendrobium catenatum
ATCCTCCCTTGAATGCACTCTCACACTCTCTCCTTAGATATTCTCTCAAGAGGCATGAAGATCAAATGACAAAAAGATTGGGTGGCAGACTAATTTGGACTATTTATACAAAAGACAAGAAAAACCACAAAAAAACTGCAAGTATTCAATTCTGTACGCAGTGGATCGTCCTGTACGATCGTGGATCATCCTAGACGATTATACTTAAACGATTTGAAACGACCATTTTTGTATATGTGTACAAAATGTCTTCGTACAGCTGATCGTCCCGTACGAACTAGGTTCGTCTAGTACGAACGGTTCTTACAAGGTCAGTTCTAGAAACTTCTGAAAACTGTTTTAAGCCGGTTAATCGTTTGGACGACAATT
>NW_021585685.1:0-225 GCF_001605985.2 Dendrobium catenatum
ATCAATATCACGGGTTATAAAAGAAGGGTTACTTGAAATGGTCTCCTCAGGCCATATATAGGAGTTCAATTGCAATGTTGCTCAAGTTAGAAAGAAAGGTTTATGCACTGTTTCTCCAGTTCAAAGAACACTTGAGAAGCCAACGATGTGAGTGTTGCTATGGGATTTAATTGAACACTGATAGTCTGAAGATCTAAAACAGTCTCTCTCGTACTAGCACATGAC
>NW_021585686.1:0-346 GCF_001605985.2 Dendrobium catenatum
AGTTCCTTTACAGATCCTGTATATGATCTTTCTCTTTTCCCAGTTTCACTCATATGGCGAGTATGACCTGGGTTATCAAAGCCAACAATATATTCATCTTTTGATGTTCCAGTTATTAGAAGACATTTCATACTAGGGATAACTCATGGATAGGGTAAACATTCCCTCCACCATGTGTTATTTTCGACAGTGTGGAAAATACTTAATCTATAATTGTGAATATGATATGAAAACAAATGGAATATGATGTTAAAAGAGAGGGAAACTCTTAGTTGAGTATAATCGGTTGCCCTGTCACAAGTGGAACCCGGTTCTACACTTCAAGAGCCCAAAGTCCCTCCAAATT
>NW_021585687.1:0-306 GCF_001605985.2 Dendrobium catenatum
GCCATTTTTTTGTTGGTGGAATTTTGAAAACAGGTTTGAAAAATATTAGTTTTCTTTGGGAATTTTAAAATTTAGATTGAATTCTAATTCTATAGGTAGAATTAACTCGTCCAAAAAAAGTATATCACCCAGAAGGACAACAATAAAATTCCTTAACGGTGTTCAGACTTAGAATTATGAAGTTCATCTTGAATATCATGGCTAGATTCTAAAGAGAACTTCATACGGCCCCGAAGGGTCAAAATGAGGTTCAACTAAATATCCAGCAACAATATTCAAGAAGTGTGATCGTTAGGTTCACATCCA
>NW_021585688.1:0-415 GCF_001605985.2 Dendrobium catenatum
CCGCTTGCTTGGGTTTGATTGCTTTGCTACTAAATTTGTTTTCCTGTACAAAGCCTCGACACTGTGTACCGGAGCGCTCCGGCACTGATGAGTTTGTTGGGAGAAACAACATAAAGCGGAGTGTCGCAGCGCTCTAAATTTGGCGCCGCACTATAGGTTTGAGCGCTGCAACATCATGTTGATAGAGGCTTAAGCGCCACAACACTCCAAATTGGTGTCACAACGCTGCAAGACGGACTGGACATTTTCATTCTCATTTTTTTTAAGAGTGGCGTCCCTTGGTATTATTTACTTAACTTTTTTCTTGTGTTTTGTGAGTGAGAACGGTGTAAAATAGAAAAGAAGCAAGGAGAGAGCGAGAGAGAAAATAGATCTGTATTTAATTCTTCTCATTTTCATGGTGGATTTTCTGGTG
>NW_021585689.1:0-1749 GCF_001605985.2 Dendrobium catenatum
ACCACTATAAATCCGGTGTGTTCTTTCTTTTTACTGCTTCCGCATTTTAATTTCCGTACTTTATTTGTGGTGATTTTGGTTGGAGTTTTATCTTAGATTTTATAGTTTTCCAATTCACCTCTCTCTTGATTAGCTTGGGACAGTTCTATAGGGTTTAACATCCCTAACGAACTTTCACGCTCAACTTTAAATACTATGTATATGAATTTTCAGCTTATTTAATTCTTTCCTATGAAGTAGGATGAATAATCATATGAGCTAACAAGCTCAAATTTGTATCAACTGATACCACATTTATCTCCATCTTTTCTTAATATAAAATAAGAAGTTATACATAAGTAAATAATGAAAGAGAAGTGACTAATATTTTCTTACTAAAAACATTGGCTACCTTATTTACCTTATTAAGATGATACTAAATGGACAAATTATAATACTTGATTATCTCTAACCACCTTCTTTGCCTCAAATTCAAATCCTTTTGAATAAAAATTTACTTCATGCTATGATGTTTGGCAAAGATCTTGCATCTAACTTTGTATAAGTAATGCCTCCAAATCTTTTGTATAAATACCACAACTGCCAACTCTAGACAATGTGTTAGATAGTTCCTCTCATGTGGCTTCACTATCGAATACATAAGCAATTCATCTATAAGGATGAATTACTACGCATCAAAAACCTCTCAATGATGCATCACCAAAAACTTGCAATCGTTCTGTATCTAATGGAATAATCAAAATTTGAGCAGAAGTTAAATGATCCTTTAGCAACATAAAACTCTCCTTACACTCTGGAGTCCATATGAATGCTATTAACTTCTGACTCATTCTTTTCATGAGAAAATCCCTTAATAAACTTTTGATAATAACTTGCCAAACTAAAGAAACTATGAACATTTGAAATTATATGAGGCCTTAGCCAATAAGAAATAGCCTGAATCTTCTGAGGATCTATTGAAATATCCCAAAATTGAAACACTATTCAATTATCACACTTTAAGAACTTTGCACATAACTGATGCTACCTCATAATCTCTAGAGTTATCTTCAAGTGTGCAATATTCTCCTCTTTGGATTTGGAATAAACTAGAATGTCATATATAAAGATGAACATAAACTCCTCTAAATACTTCTTGTAAACCTTATTCATTAGATCCAAGAAGAATGTTGGGGCATTAGTTACTGTGAATAACATGACTAAAAACTCATAATGCATATACCTCATGCTAAACAATGTCTTTGCCATATCCTTTGCTTTTACATTCAGCCAATGATAACCAGTCATAGATTAATCTTAGAAAATATTAAACATCCATTCAGCTAATAAAATAAGTAATTAAATTTAGGCAAAGGATACTTACTTTTTGTACTGACTTTATTTAACTCCCAATAATTAATACACATGTATTATACCATCATTTTTCCTTATAAATATAGTAGTTTCTCGTTATAGAGACACACTATGATAGACAATGCCTCAGTCCAAAAACTCTTGAAGCTGGACCTTTAACTCCTGAAGCTCCTTAGGAAATATTTCATATGGAACCTTAAAGAACATAATAGTATCTAGAAGAATATTTATACAAAAGTCTACTCCTCTATCTACTTGTAATGTTAATAATTTATTAGGGTAGACATCTATAATCTCCTGAACTATAGTGACACTACTCATAGAAGCAGGCAAGAGCCTCACGTCTCTAATAGATTCTAAAAATACTAGGCTATCTTTCCCCCAATGCCTATCCAC
>NW_021585690.1:0-508 GCF_001605985.2 Dendrobium catenatum
TTGAATGCACTCTCACACTCTCTCCTTAGCTATTCTCTGAAGAGGCACCAAGATCAAATGACAAAAAGATTGGGTGGCAGTCTAATTTGGACTATTTATACAAAAGACAAGAAAAACCGCCCAAAAACTGCAAGTTTTCAATTCTGTACACAGTAGATCTTCCCGTACGATCGTGGATCGTCCTGGACGATTTTACTTAAATGCTTTGAAACGACCCTATTTGTATATGTGTATGAAATGTCTTCATACATGCTGATCGTCCCATACGAACTAAGTTCGTCCGGTACGAACGGTTATTACTAGGTCGGTTTTGGAAACTGTTGAAAACCGTTCTAAGTCGGTTAATCGTCTGGACAAAAATTGTTTCATCTGGACGAAATTTTTACAGAGACCAGATCATCCTGTACGATAATTAATTTCGTCTGGACTAAAATTTTACATAGAGCAACTCGTTTTCTGATGATAATTAATTTTGTCTGGACAAAAATTTTACAGAGACCAGATCGTC
>NW_021585691.1:0-251 GCF_001605985.2 Dendrobium catenatum
AAGTAGATAGCAATTATTTGTAAGATGTTTTTATTTACTAATCAGTTTTTTTATTCATAAAACTTGTCAATAAACTGTAGGTTTGTTTGGAAAGGGTGCATTTTTTAATAAAGATGATTGCAAAACTACCAAAGAGAAAATAACTTTTTAAAAGTTGCTACAAAAAATAAATTTTTAGCATAAAAAGTTCTTGAAAGAAGTAAAAAATTACAACTAAGTCGGAGTTTGGGGCAGCTTTCGTAATGCTTTTT
>NW_021585692.1:0-318 GCF_001605985.2 Dendrobium catenatum
ACTTAATTTTATGAATGCTGCTCTGATACCACTTAAAAGTTTGTTAGGGATGTTAAGCCCTTATGACCTAGCCTGAGGCTAACCAAGAAGGGGGGGTGGGGGTGAATTGGTTATTTAAAAATTCTCAAATAAAAATATAATTTAAATCTAAAAACATTCACCACAAGAAAAAAGTGCATAAAAAAATGTGAAAATGCAATAAGAAAGAACACACAAAATTTTATGGTGGTTCGGTCAACTTGACCTAGGTCTACTCCCAGGAGCCTCTCCTTTGAGTATTGAAATAAAATCAGTGACTCTTCTTTTGCTCCCACAGTA
>NW_021585693.1:0-211 GCF_001605985.2 Dendrobium catenatum
TTCTTCTCTTTGTTTGCACTTGACTATATGCACTCCAGTTTCGCTCACACCCAGAAGAGGAACAAGTGAGGCCCAACACTTACAGCAAAACTCTGTAACTCAGGGGTGGAATCACCAAATTGGATCCACCATTCAACTGTTTTCAAGAAAAAATATAATCAAAATTCAGAACTTAATAAAGTGTCTTGCATTTACCAAAATAATTATACCT
>NW_021585694.1:0-257 GCF_001605985.2 Dendrobium catenatum
AGAAAAGTAAACGACTGTCTGCCTGACCAGATCGAAATAGCAGAACAGAAGAAAAAAGAGAAACGTTCCGCATTTACCTGACCAAATCGAAACAGTGAATGGGGAAAACTCAGTGCTCACCTGACCAGATCGAAACAGTGAACAAGAGCAGAGAAAAGTAAACGACTGTCTGCCTAACCAGATCGAAACAGTAGAACAGAAGGAAAAAGAGAAACATCCAGCATTCACCTGACCAGATCGAAACAGTGAATGGGGAA
>NW_021585695.1:0-266 GCF_001605985.2 Dendrobium catenatum
GAGACGTTGGAAGACAAGATGCAACAACGCAAGGCTGATATGAAGGAAAGGTTTTCTGGAATGAAAGGGAGGTTCACCACCATTAAAGGAAGATTTTCATCCATGGAGAACTGCTTTGAAAACATGGAAGACATGATTAAAAGGTTGATCGAGATACAATCAAAGGCTTCACAACCTTCACCAACTATTCCTAAGACTGATCGGAAGGAGAAGAAAATTTAAGAGGATGATTGATGAGGACATCGTCAGCATTTTCGACGCCGGAG
>NW_021585696.1:0-291 GCF_001605985.2 Dendrobium catenatum
CTGCAAAACCCCAACCAATCCCAATCTCCTCATCGTCTCTCACGCGAAACACAACCCAACTCCAAAGCTGGCCCCTTCCATATGCAAAAACCTTCGCTTCTTACCTGCTCTCTCCGACCGAACTCCAGTCGCAAGCTCCAACGCCCGGATTTCCTCCCAATCCCGTCCAATCCACCTCCTATAGGCCGATCGACCCCAAGGCAAAAAAGGCCGAAGCCCTTCCGACCTCTGTTTATTTAGATTCCTCCCACTCCATAGAGAGAGAGAGAGAGATTCTTCCTCATACCTCTC
>NW_021585697.1:0-333 GCF_001605985.2 Dendrobium catenatum
ATATATGGGGCATCACAACTATGTTGAATATGTTCGAATCAAGTGTCATAACTAACCCTTGGGTAACATTGGAAAATGCAACACACAATCTATATCCTTAGAATTAAGAGAGCTTAGGCTAAGTGCTCATACATCCTAAACATGTAAATATTAAATGATAATTAGTAGGACTAATGATATGATTAGTGAATAATTGGAGTTCAATTATTCACTAACCCTTCCCCATAAGCTCTTTTCATATACTTAAGCGATGTTTGAAATTTAAAACAAATCTCTTAATATTTTAATATTTAAATACACATAACTTTTAAAAAAAATTTAAGATATATATAT
>NW_021585698.1:0-664 GCF_001605985.2 Dendrobium catenatum
ATTGATTCATGAGGTTTCATACGAAAAAGTTCGTAATTATGCAAGAGAATATTCAAACGTGATTGTTTAACCTCATTAGTGCCTTCATAGGTGATACATAACTTATCCCAAATTTCTTTACCAGTTTTGCAAGTAGAGACACGCATGTAATTCTCATATTTTAAAGCACAGAAAAAGCAGTTCAAACATTTTGCATTCAACTGAGCTAAATCTTGTTCATCAAAAGTCAATTTGGTAAAAGCAACTTAAGTTTTAACACCATTAATTTCACGAGAAGGTGGAGAATAACCTTCTTGAATAAGCATCCACATGCGATAATCAGTAGATTATAAAAACGTTGACATACAGGTTTTTCAAAAGTCAAAAGGTAGGTTATCGAATAGGGGAGGTCGGGTAATAGAATATCCTTCCGTAGTGTTACGATTCCCAAGGTTAACCATGGATCAAATTTAAAAAGTTTCCAAACTTAAATTTTCGAATCCCACTCTGATACCACTTGAAAGTTTGTTAGGGATGTTTAGCCCTATGAACTTAGTCCCAAGCTAACCAAGAGGGGGGGTGAATTGGCATTTTAAAAAAATTATTTTCATAAAGAACAAAATCACACCACGAGAAAAATAAATGTGAAAATTAAAATGCAGAAGCAAGAAAACAAGAACACAGA
>NW_021585699.1:0-276 GCF_001605985.2 Dendrobium catenatum
TATTTCTCTACCGCCGCGAATACTCCTAGACGCAACACAAACGAAGTCGGAATTAGTAACATAGTAGTAATATAATAAATTACACAAATTTAAAAAATCAAAATCATATGTTTTTTTTTTTTTTTTTTTGTAACGGGTATCTATCGGCTGCCACTCCAAAGGGAGCGTTTGACAACATAACTAATCCCTCGGCGGAACCTAACGAGGCCACCCATCGGCAACGGGCTCACATTTTATTTTCCCCACTAAAGAGGCGAGGCCATAGTAGAGGATATT
>NW_021585700.1:0-326 GCF_001605985.2 Dendrobium catenatum
TCTCACGAGGCCTTTTGTGAGAGCCCACCTTCAAAAACATCAAATGTTAGATTTAGGAATCCAAGCAGGTTTGAGTTCATTCTTATGATAAGTAAAATGCAATGCATGTGTGGTATACTGTGAATCATGCACCTTTGGTTTCCATACCCAATGTGTACTATGATGAACAGTGCAAGTGTGTGAAATATGTCCTAACATGCCACATGAAAAGCATATAACACCAGAAAAGGGTTTCCTAAATGATTTACATCATGATGCCTCTTTCTAGGTTTTGCCTTTTGATCAAGTGTTGGTGTCATCCTAGTTTTCTTAAGTGTATCCAATTC
>NW_021585701.1:0-221 GCF_001605985.2 Dendrobium catenatum
ATCAACAACTAGAGCTACCTAATATCATCTATTAGTAATAAAAAATAAAACAAATTTTATAATTTAAAACATCAATGTACTCATCTATATTCATTAATATTTTATACGTGAAAGGCTTTTCGATGACCAGGTTAGGAAAGTTGAGGTAATAAATTTGATTTATATTAAGAAAAGTAGAGGTGTATCTAAAAAAACTTGGTTAGAAAATATTAGAAATGATA
>NW_021585702.1:0-236 GCF_001605985.2 Dendrobium catenatum
CGTAGTGGGATAAAGGCTTGATGTTGTTGTTGTTGTCAACTTGCTTGTAGAGGATTGAATTTAATCTATGTTCATTTCACTTTTTCATTCGCACAACATTCCCAAACAATAAATTTGAACATTTAGTGTACTAATGAGAACGCATGCGGACAAACTTGATTTTTTAGGACTTGAACATAATTTATAGAATGTAAATATTTTTTTTTTTGTGTATTTATATAGTGTATTTGTATGTT
>NW_021585703.1:0-214 GCF_001605985.2 Dendrobium catenatum
TAGCATGCATGTCACTTTTAGCAAATTGTAAGTTATGGCAAAATTAACTTAGATATTTGAGAATTACATCGTTAGCATTTGTGATTTCGTTTGAATTTATAGAATGCCATAGAAAGTGAATTCAATTGATTTTGGAAGCTTGCAAACAAATGGTTGGGTCTTTCATGAACCCTCAATTTCATGTTTCAAATCCCATGATAGAAGAAATTATTTG
>NW_021585704.1:0-294 GCF_001605985.2 Dendrobium catenatum
CCCTTTTACTCATCACCACCCACAAGCATATTATTGACCATATAAGGAATCATTATAAAGAACAATTTGCTAATAGTATCAGGTTTTTGCATTCATATCCAAGGCTTACTTATTAAAACGTTAGAGTTTCTATGTTGACTTAAAATTTTTATTTTGATTTAATTAGAAAAATTTTAATAATTCCTTAAGAGCATACAATCAGATTCAAGATTAAAATAAAGATCGACATGCAAAAGTGCCAAAAAATTACTAAAAGCAGGCAATCCTATATCGCAATCAACATCAAGCATTAAT
>NW_021585705.1:0-1707 GCF_001605985.2 Dendrobium catenatum
CCTCAATTCCAACCCCAAAAATCAATTATCTTGCCCCATATAGTAGCTTAGAACAACAGAGGGTTCAATAATCTCATAAAATTGTTAGCTATAAATACCTAGTGAAAAATTTCAATATGGATATATTATGTTTACTGGAGAATAGGATTCATGTGCCTAATTTATTGGATCCTTGGTTCCATGCCTCTTACAAAGTATATGAATATGAAGAAGATTGTCACAACTTTGAATTTTCAAAGTTTGGGAGGATATGGATTAAATGGAACTCTAAATAATTTATTTTTTCCCATCTCTTTTCTCCAGTCAAATGATTTTTGAGAAAGTGTGATCTCACTCCTTCTTACTATCTATTTTATGCATCTAATTTCCCTAAGGAATCTTTAATGCTTTAGAAATTTATGAGAAATATTAAACCAGCTGCTGGCATCCCTTGGGTCTTAATGGGGGACTTTAATTATTGAAGATTTCAATCTGAGAAAGCTGGAGGCAATGCACTTCATTGTTGTAGATTTGGTGCTTTTACTTTACTGATTTTTGAAGCTAACCTTCTTGCTCTTATGTCTACTGTGAATTTGTGTACATTGTTTAACCAAAGGGTGGATAATCCTGTACACCTTAAGCTTGATGGAGTGGTTAATGAGCCTTAGTTGGTGTCCTTTACACTCTTTTTATAGATCCCTTTAATACTCTTGCTCGGATCACTATCATGTTATCCTTCAATTTAAAGAAATATCTTCCAATATATACAAATTTTTGCACAAATTTTTTTGGGAAAACATCGATGAATTCTAGATTACTCTTATATCAGTTTTTTCTTACCATTCACAGGAAATCCTATCTTTGATCTCTACCTTAAACTCAAAAAACTCAAAGCTAACATTAAGGCTAAGAATTGGGGTCCTTCAAACTCTCTTGCTATAAAGCTTGATGATCTTCATGGCCAGCAACAGAATTATCAAACTCAATTGGATGTTGATCCTCCCAATATGAACCTTTGTAATAATCTTAAGCAAATCAATTTTGAACTAGCTTAATGTGCTTCAGCTTGGTCATCTTGGACTATCCAAGGATCAAAAGTCAAGTGGCTCTTGAATGGAGAAAAAATATTTGCAATTTTTATATTTCAAAATTCATATTGGAAGTTAGTACAACCTGAAACCAATTTTTGCTGCTTTGGCTGATTCTTCTTCTGGTCATCATTATGTTAATGATGTTATCATTCAACATTTTAAAGCTCTTTACAATTCCCTTGTTACTTTGTTAACTAAGTCTGTTTTGAATGAAGAAACAAAATTTACAATGTTCTCTCATTCTTCTTCTTCTACTATAGGGCCTGATGGCTTTAAATTTGATTATTACAAAAAAGGCTAACAAATTGTGGGCTCTCTTGTATGTGAAGCTGTTAAGTCCTTCTTTCCAAAATCTATCTCCCTAAATGTGTTAAAGAAACTAATTTGGTTTTGATAAAAAACTCATGAAAATAACTGGCCTCTTTGACTTCAGGCCTATCTCCTGATTATAATACTTTTTATAAGGTTATAGCAAAAATCTTAGCCTCTCGTCTCAAGCCCATCATGGCTAGCATTATTCACCCTAGCTAAGCTAGTTTCATTAACCATCGTGTATCATTTGATAACATCATTTTGGCTTATGAAATTCTAGGCTTATTCAAAAATAATGTCAAGAAAAAAACCTAACTACAAAATT
>NW_021585706.1:0-228 GCF_001605985.2 Dendrobium catenatum
TCTCTCTTGCTTTCTCCCTTGCACTCCCTTGCTCTTTTTTTCTCTCTCTCTGTCTCTATCACTCTATATCTCTCTCTCTCTCCCTCTCTCTCTCACTCTCTCCCTCTCCCTCTCTCTCTCTCCCTCTTTCTCTCTCATTCCCTCCCCCTCTCTCTCTCCCTTTCTCCCTCTTTCTCTCTCATTCCCTCCCCCTCTCTCTCCCTCTCTCTCTCTTTGTTGCACTTCTTT
>NW_021585707.1:0-535 GCF_001605985.2 Dendrobium catenatum
AAAAAATATTTATGTTTGTTTTTTTTTTCAAATTTTATATAATTAAAATAATATTATATTTTACTTTATCTAGCAAGGTATAAATATTGATGCAATTTTCAAATTTCAATCCACTCAAATATCCAGGTTAACTACCTTAGAAATTGCATGAGCATCATGATGAGGTGAACTCTAGGACATCAATATACTTTTATCTTGAGTCCAAATTATAATCTAAATGAAAGTATAGTTATGTGACACATGCAAGTTCAGCATTTGAATTGACCTGTTCTGACCTGATTGGAAAAAGTTGCAAAAAGAGAAATTTTTAGCCGCTTCAGAACGTTTTCAATTGTTGGCCCAGCTCATAAAGTTGTTCGAATCAAAATATGTTACACTATGTTTAACTTGGATTTCAGAAATACGCAATTTTTTATCAAAATTCAAATGACATGAACTTTATACGTTTTTAATCGAATGAGTGCCTTGATAAGATGTGTTGCGTGCGAGAATATACGTGGCGGTAGAGTTTGTAAATTTGCGTCCTAGCGTTGCA
>NW_021585708.1:0-239 GCF_001605985.2 Dendrobium catenatum
CACCCTTTTTCTTAGAAAAATTAGAGATGATTTACTCTTTGTTCAGATTTATGTGGATGATATACTCTTTGGATCTCCTAAAAAAAACTTTGTGATGAGTTCTCTAAAATAATGAGTAGAGAGTTTGAGATGAGTATGATGGGAGAGTTATCCTATTTTTTGGGGTTTAGCATAAAACAATTGGATGATGGAACCTTTTCTAAATCAAACAAAATACATAAAGGACATTTTGAAGAAAT
>NW_021585709.1:0-210 GCF_001605985.2 Dendrobium catenatum
AGTACCAACTAGAACCCAATTTTTTTTAGCTCAAAACAAAGCAGCCAAAGCCCAGCCGAGAACAGCCAAGGCCCCAAACCGAGAACAACAAGCAGCCCAAGGACAAGGACCCAAATGCAAGCAAACCTAAGCCTTGCCATGCCCAAGCACTTCCTACCATGATCATTGGATGCTCTCCATCATTGGATAGCTTTTAAAAAAAACATAAAA
>NW_021585710.1:0-1011 GCF_001605985.2 Dendrobium catenatum
CATTACTTGTAAGTTGGCAAAATATTGATAATGAGTCAGGAATGTTTTGGGTAGACACTTTAAGGCTTTGTTTTGAAGAGATTTCTTATTATTTTCTTAAGTAGTTTTATAGCATAAATTTTTTTTTGAAAGCAGTGAAAAACCAGTTGTCAAAAGTTGTCCCAAACGAAGCCTAAGACTCCAAGAATGACATTCTTGTGTTTTTAATTTCTCTTTCTAAAAAAATTATCTTGATCGGGCACGAATCTCAATGCCAAATCAAGTTGGAAGCTTTTGAAATTAAAATTGGGACCATCTGAACACCAATTTCAGCAAACTAAACGTCTTGGAAATACGAACCCAACGACACCAAATTCGACTCAATCCGAGCCCAAATGAGTCCAAATCAAAGATCCGAAGCACTGTTGGAGGGTTCGAACCACAATTTGGGTTACCAATCGATTCCAAATATGACGTGCTTCTAGTCGAATCGAGCGGTTCGACGACACAAATCCAACGAGCTCAAGATTGCTAAATTCTGACATCATTAAGACCTTCAAATGACTGATGAATGGTACATGATCAAGGGATTCAATATCGGTCGTCCATTCAACCACTCCCCATTTACTCTTGATTTCTCACCTATTTACGGGTCATGCCACTCTAGAAATCTATAAATAAACATCTCATTTCTCTTGAGAGGAGGATCGAAACAAGAAGAGAAGAATGAATAAGAGAAGGAAGAGAAGGAAGAAGCTCCTCCTCGACCACCGTCGGACTTTTGCCAGACCACCACTTGTGGCCCTCACCTCTGCCAGACCACCACCTGACGTCGTTGTTTCGCCGGACCTCCACTTGAGGACCTCACCTCTGTCGGACCACCACCTGACGTTGTTGCTCCGCTGGACCACCATTTGAGGCCCTCACATCTGTCGGACCACCACCTGACGTATGAGCTCTGTCGGACCACCACTTGAGGCCCTCACCTCTTCCCGACCACCACTTAAGGCCTCGGACTTCTGCTGGACCACC
>NW_021585711.1:0-2361 GCF_001605985.2 Dendrobium catenatum
TCACTCAAAAATTATCTGGTTGGAAAGCGAAAGCCCTATCTTTTGCAGGGAGATTGCAATTTCTTCATTTCACTATTTGGAATATCATTGCATATTGGATACGTGGATCTATTATACCTAAAACCATCGTTAAGCAAATCGAGAAACAGTGTGCTAAATTTTTATATTTTGGGGATGCTATGGCCTGTAAAATGCACCTTATCTCTTGGAAAGATACTTGCAAACCTAAAGTTTATGGTGGTCTTGGACTGCCGTCTATTCACTCTTTGCAATTCAGTTTTAATTGCTCCCTTATTAAGATATTATATAATTACAAATGTCCCCTAGCTACTCGGGTCTTTCACAAATATGTGTCACCTTGGAAACCCCCCACTATTAAGTCCACCAAATTCTAGAAGAATATTTGTTATATAGCTCATAAGGCTAGGGATAAATTCATTTTTATTCCCTCTAGCAAGGCTCCCATATCCTTATACTGGGACCATTGGTGCAATAGGACTCTTCTTCAGGATACTGTTGGAATGCATGCGATCCTCACTTTATACCCAGATAATGCTCGGATAGCTGTTATTCTGAATGATTATGGTTGGAATTTGCCTCCTCTGTATTACGCTCCTCTGCTTCCTTTTATTTCTGGAACTGTTGTTGGGAATAATACTGGATGTCTTTCTTGGGAAGGGGAGAAAGGTAATGCCCATAAAAATTATTACAACTTTCTATACTTGGATGAGCCGTTGTGTAACTGGGATCATTTCATTTGGCATAAACATCACTGTCTGAGGTTTTCTTCATTTGGTTGGATGGCCTTGAGGGGAGGTTTAAAAACAGCTGATGTGCTTAACTATAGAGGGATTAATGTTAATACCGGTTGCTCCCTTTGCCATAATCACAATGAGAATATCTCTCACCATTTTTTTTAGTGTGATTACTCTTTTTTAGTAATCTCAAATCTTATCCCAAGTATGGCACAGCAACTGTTTAGGCCTAATATATTGCAAGCTTTTGAATGCTTTAATAGTTTCCAAGGTAAATTAAAGCCATTTTACAATCTCAGCATCTGCTCTGCTATTTATCACCTTTGGAGAGAAAGGAATGATAGAAAGTTTGGCAATGTTTTTGCATCTTCTACTACCTTAAGCCACAAAATTAAAAGTGCTGTGTTATCTAAGTTGCTGAAATGGAAAAATGGATATGCTTTGTTGGATTTGCTATGAAAGGAATGATGCTGGTGGGTTGTTTTTGAGGATATCTTGGCCCAGGTTTTTCTGAGATGCTTCATTTCTTTGCTATTCTGAATATTGCTGAAAGTATTTTATCAGAGGTTGGTTTTTTGGGCTGGGATTGCTGCTCTGTTGCATTTGGTGCAGGTTTATGCAAGCCTGCTAGATCTTCCGGATATTATCCTGAGTGGCATTTATGGCTACCATGAAAGCTGCTTCGGTCCCTGGGTGAATTTTTTTAGGACAATGATGATAGCTGCTGGACCTTTCTCCCCTTGGAGGGTCTTTTCTCGGCAACCAGTGGATTTTTTGAGCATTTTCAGTGAATTCAACCAGTATATCAGTTCGGTCGGCAGCCTGAGTCCTAGATGCTTTGCATCTAATACCACCTTTTGGTTCTACATAGTTTTTTTTTTGGATAAATTGGGTGGTATAGTTGTGGTTTCTTTATTGTCCACACAAGTTCTTGTTATTCTTATGTTTGGTTGTTATTTATTTTTCATTTACATCTTTACTTGTAATGTTGCTTTTTCTCAGTAATAGTAGGGCTTAAAGCCCCAGAATTTCCCAAAAAAAAAACCTAAGTCATTTTCTTTCATGTAATTCTTATAAGGCTGTAACCTCAGAAGATTTGCGCATGTACATGAAAAGGTGTGAAGATTTAGGAAGAAGTATGATATACACAATTTCTCCCATTTTTTTAGTGTTTTTCTTGGCAGGTTGAAGCATGACCCTATCATGGAGACCTGCTCTTTAGTTGCAGAAGATGCTATCTATTCTGCATGGGCAAGCTCTTCTGTTCTCTATCTTTCTTCAAAAACAATGAAGTAATAACAATATTATAAATTATCTTTTGATAGGGTGAATTTTAAATTTCCCAAACTAATATACACAAAATAATTCAACATCAATGAATGTTTCAAAATTCATTTTTATTATTCAAAATTATTTGTGAATAATAGAGTGAGAGTTTGTAGAATAGATAAAAAGCTAAGCAAGTCAAAATGGCATGAAGTCCAAAATGTATCTCGCAATCCCTTATTTTTGAAGAAATAGCGCATGATATGATAAGTACGTACTAAGAAGATAAATAGACGAGCAAACAAATCCTAAATATAAGCTTCAGGTTGTAGTCTTGGCA
>NW_021585712.1:0-284 GCF_001605985.2 Dendrobium catenatum
AGTGTATCGGCCAGGATGATGCACATAAAATGCATCAGCCAGACAAATATACTATCGGCCAGGACTATCACCATGAGTTCAATCAAATCGTCCAGGACAATATAGGATCGTCCAGGACGATATAGAATCGTCCAGGATGATATAGGATCGTCCAGGACGATATAGGATCGTCCAGGACGATGAGTTACAACAATCACAGAAAAAGGTCAGCAGATGGATTTTGAACAGAATTTGTCATATCGTCCACGACGATAAAAGTATCGGTCAGGATGATGTGACTAGAA
>NW_021585713.1:0-209 GCF_001605985.2 Dendrobium catenatum
TGCCTACAACAATAAGAATTCACTAACAAGGGCACGACGCCGAAACCCGATCCTCTGTCGACAGCCCGATAGAGTTGACAAGGTTCAATCCATAAAGTGGAAATGACACCAAACACCCCGATGATAGCCGTGTTGAATGCAGATCTCAACCGGAGGGGCTCCCCAAATATTATTAAATATCTCCAAAATATCCAAAATCCATTTCAAAT
>NW_021585714.1:0-1145 GCF_001605985.2 Dendrobium catenatum
CTTTTTGTTTAAAAATAAAAGAACTGATAGAAGAGTGATCGGAGTTGAAACTCATATTTGCTAGGAAGTAAAGAAAGGTTTTTTTGTTGTAGAGGTGGATGAGAGTTAGGATAAATCCAAACTGAGTGGAATCGAAAAGATGCATTACCTTGAAGTTTATCTCACTCTGGATCAGAATGCGAGATGGAGTGATTTTTGCAGAGGCAAATCGAGGAAAGGATTCCTCATTTGCTTTTGAAAGAAAGTTCTGAGAAGAATTCCTATGGGGTTTCTTTGCTAACACCTTTTGTCGCTTGCTAGAGGAGGCCATTGTTGATCTAGAAATCTAAAAGGATTGAAATAGATGTTTGGAAATGTGATTGTTGAGTTAGAAAATCATCTCATTTAAAGAAAATGATACGTTAATCCTGGACGAAAATTATCATTCGTCTGGACGAAAAAATTTCGTATGGATGATCATATTCGTCCAAAATGTAACCGCTTTTCGCAATCAACACAATTTACGTTACATCCTTTCATACAGACTTTTTGACTTGATCGATCGTACAGACGATCAAAAGTTAATTCGTTTTAATGGCAGTTGAAAATCGTCTCCCGCTATGAATCGACGTCTGTTCGTCTGGACGAATCAAAGGTTCGTACGGACGAAGTTCATAATTAAAACTGCCTTATCCATTCAATTGCTGCATTCAATCGTCCCGACATTTGAGAGGAAAAAAAATTTCATCCCGGACGATCATGTAGATCGTACAGATGAACTACATTAAAAAAACTGCTGTCAAGACGTTTCAAATCACGCAAACTGAATTTTACCCACATCGTCCTGCACGAAAATTTTTGTCCCTGACGATTACCACAAATTTTTGAATTTTTGAATTTTTTATCAAAGAAAATAAAACTAAACACACAAATCATAATAGATAATGAAAAATGCACAGACTCTAAAATAAAATCACTCAAAACAAACAAAAATCAAAAAAACAAAATCATAAAAACATAAACCACGAAAACAGAAATATCAATGTTGCAAAAATATTTTTATTTAGGTATTCAAATCAATTACACCAAGCCTTGTTCTTAATGTACTGAAGGTATCAAAGGCCAAATATTTTGTAAAAATGTCTGCAAGTTGATTTTCAGTTGAA
>NW_021585715.1:0-426 GCF_001605985.2 Dendrobium catenatum
GAAATAAGTTTTGCCTTGATCAAGGCTCGAAGGATTTCAGAAATTTAATGATTGCCAATGATTTACATGAACTTAAGTCCATGGGTTCTAAGTTCACTTGGTGTAACAACAATAATGGCAATGCTCGTATATTGGAGAGTCTTGATAGCTGTTTAACCAATTCATCAGCTTTAAACTTGTTACAAATTGCATTTGTTAAGCACTTATCTCGCATAGCTTTGGATCATTGCCCTTTACTGCTGAATATCTACAAGCCGATTGAGAAGATGCAAAACAATATTCGTTATGAAGAAACCTGGGCTACTTATTACGGGGCGACGACTTTGGTAAAGAACTTATGGAACAAGAAAAGTTTGGCTGATCCACAAGCTTCCTTTAATCTGAAATTAAGAAGAACTCTTAGGGGATTATTCTATTGGAGCAAGG
>NW_021585716.1:0-224 GCF_001605985.2 Dendrobium catenatum
TAACCAAACAAGGGAAACAGTTCTCTTGTGTTTATTTTGCAGACAACCAAACAATCTCAATGTATTTGGAATACAATATATTTACTTTACACTGCATTTACTTTACACTGCATTTACTTTTCAGTCAACCAAACAGCCCCTTATTTAGTCTAGAGACATATTTCGATATATGTAATACTTTATGACTACATTAGCCACATATAAACTGTTTGGAGATCATTTGG
>NW_021585717.1:0-978 GCF_001605985.2 Dendrobium catenatum
ATCTATTCATGTGATGAAAAGCATCATGCCAATCATTTCCAAGCAGTGTTGCAAACACTAAGGAGTAATGAACTGTTTGCCAAATTTTCTAAGTGCGAGTTTTGGCTAAAGAATGTGACTTTTCTGGGTCATGTCATTAGTGGAGATGGTATTTCTGTGGACCAGCACAAAGTACAGGCTATAGCTGATTGGCCAAGACCTATGATAGTGACGGAGATACGGAGTTTCCTTGGGTTAGCTAGCTATTATAGACGGTTTGTGAAAGGGTTTTCCAAGATTGCTGCACCTTTAAGTAGATTGACTCAGAAGACGGTTAAATTTGAGTGGAGCAGTCAGTGTGAGGAAGCCTTTCAAGAGTTAAAGACTTGTTTGATGACTGCACTGATTCTTACGATTCCTTCAGGTTCAGAGGGATTTCAGATTTTCAGCGATGCGTCACTGAAGGGTTTGGGTTGTGTTTTGATGCAACATGGGCGAGTAGTTGCCTATGCTTCGAGGCAATTGAAGATTCATGAGAAGAACTACCCAACCCACGATTTGGAGCTTGCTGCTGTAGTTTTTGCCTTGAAGATTTGGAGACACTACTTGTACGGTGTACATTGTGAAATGTTCACTGATCACCAAAATCTGCTCAGAAAGAGTTGAATTTGAGGCAGAGGAGATGGATGGAATTGCTTAATGACTATGATTTGAATATTCAATATCATCTGGGAAAAGAATACTGTTGCTGATGCTTAAAGTAGAAAACTACCTACGAAGTTAAATAATGTGCTAACTCAACAAGAGAAGTTGATTGAAGAAATGGATAGGTTGGAATTATCAGTGGTACTTCCTACAACTGGCAATGTAGGATGGTTGAGTCAGTTGACTGTACAAGTTAAATTGTAGAGTAAAATAGCTGAAGCTTTATGAAAGGATCCAGATTTTGTGAAGATCATACGGTTAGTAAAGGCTGGGCATGAAGAAGATTTTATTCTT
>NW_021585718.1:0-208 GCF_001605985.2 Dendrobium catenatum
AAATCTTTAAGAAATTGTAATAAATCCAATTTAAATCCAAAAATTACAAATAACACCTCTAATTGACCAAAATTGAATCCTTAACTTAGGAAAAATAAAAGTCATTTAATTTGATAGCAAACCTAAACTTAATTTAATTTTAAGTGAAATTTAATATATAATTAATTTAATTAAATAAAAATAATTAAAAATTCAGAAAAATTCCCAA
>NW_021585719.1:0-386 GCF_001605985.2 Dendrobium catenatum
AATTATTACGTCCGGTGTTCGGATTCGTCCGGACATTAATCCAGATGCGTCATGTCATTAAAAAATACTAGGTCCCAGTGTATTTGAGCGACGTGACGCGTCTGGATTGGATGTCCGGACGTCGGATGACCGACGTAATAATTCGCCGATCATTAGGGTATATGAGCCCTTCCTAAATACATAATTTATTGGATTTACATATTTAATGTTTAAAATTATAATATTTATATATTAAAAATTTAACATTAATTCCTTATTTAATTTATGATATTATTAATCCCATCTCGCTCAAAGGAATAGATGAGGAAGTCATGATACGACCTAGTTAGGGAAAAACATCAATGAATCAGCAGCATATGTAGTTACCCGAATGATTAAAAGGAGAC
>NW_021585720.1:0-215 GCF_001605985.2 Dendrobium catenatum
TCCAGGCCCCTTATAACTCCCTTTATATAGCATATACGGATAGCATATCAATTCAGAAGAAATCCGGACGAATTCAGAAATCAGACAAAAATCAGGCAGCACAACGACTGTATACAGAATTTACATAATTTTTCCTGAAAAATCACAGAATACCAAATTCGCACAGAATATAGATAATAACATTTCAGAACATTTATTCTATTGCCACAACATTT
>NW_021585721.1:0-1400 GCF_001605985.2 Dendrobium catenatum
CAAACTAAAAAATTTCTTTCAATTAAATACAAGCCTAACAATTAGGATAGACTGGGGTGTTTCTGAAGTAATTCAGACTCTCAAAATGCCTCCTATACTTCTTCCTTTGACTCCAGAAATAACTGCTCAAACTTGAAACAATCCCATTTGAAAATTCCTACCATTTCTCTCCTTTCATATCAAGCCTTGAAATTCTTAAATAAAATTTATACCGCTATTTTAATCGAGGGTTTTCGTAGGAAATTTTGATTTTCGATGATGTAATTAACTACGAGGGCTTACGCTCGTAGGAGATTTAGAAACCCATATCTAATTTTCAAAATTGAAATTTTCAAAAATCTTTAATTAATTATTTTGGGAAAATTCAACGATCATTATCGTCATTTTCAAACGATCGATAATGATTGATATTTTCTTTCTTCGGAGAGATATATCAATTATTATCGTAATTTTGATTATGAAATTAATGATCTTCAATCCATATTAGCTTAGCCAAATACTCGATTAAATTCTATTTTGATCTCTCGAGGTCAAATATGATTCTTCTTGGATTTGACTACGATAATAAGGATAAAGTTAAAGTTTTGTAATCTGAACCAATTAGTGAATGATATCTTCGCCTTTTTGAGATGATATATCATTCCTAATCCTGAGTTCCATTACAGAATTAAAATTCAAAATTTAATCTTCCCAAAGATAATTAAATATTTTTTAAAACTATATATATGTAAATATTTTTTTTTAATCAAAACATGGTATCAGAGCATTGATTTTGGAATTTGGATTGTAAGACAGAGTTGTAGGAATTGATCTGTGAGTCTCTCTGGGGTAGTTTTGGTTTGTTTGGAATTTTATTCTGTTAGTTTGTGCCTAGTTTTCTGTGTGATTATGGATCTGCCAGACCCATATATGACAGATGGGCAGAGTGTTAGTCAGGAAGCTCAAGTGGGTAGTACTATCCCAGTGGTTGGTTCTGATACACTTTCTCAGTTTGCTACATTGGTTGCTAAGATGATGAGCGAGACTCAGAGTAGAGCCTCTACTGTTCGATCTGAGGATATAGATAGACATCTACAAATGTTTCTGAGATTGAAACCTTCGAGGTTTGAGGGCACTGTTGAGCCAAGAGCAACTGAAGAATGGTTGAGGAGGTTGGAGAAGACTTTTGATGGTATGCAGTGTCCGTCGGACAGGAAGGTACCGTTGGCAGTTTTTTTATTGGATGGGGAATTAGAGCGCTGGTGGATAGGCCAGCTGGAGGAGAAATTCCAAGGGAAGCTAAATTCTTTGATTACTTGGGAAGAATTTTCTGAGGTATTCAGATCGTGGTTTATACCTCCTTCTGCACAACAGCAGATGCAGAAGACTTTTCTGAGACTTGTTCAGGGGAGCAGGATTGT
>NW_021585722.1:0-204 GCF_001605985.2 Dendrobium catenatum
ACATCCCCCCGCTCAGGTAATTAATTCATCTTAATTGTGTTAGTTCAACTCTTTCAATTCCTTAAACAAAATGATAATATTAATCCTATCCAGGGTGTGCATAGACAATGATACCTGCGACGATTGTACTCTTGTGAAGGTATAATCTTTTTCTCTTTTATTCGTCTTCATCGAATAATTTAAATCATGCTTCTCACACAAATT
>NW_021585723.1:0-1090 GCF_001605985.2 Dendrobium catenatum
TTGATTATTATAACAAATTAAAAATTATTTAAATTTCAAATTTAATAAATTTAATAAATTTATTTCATAAAAAATTTAATTATAGAAAATAGATAAATATTTAACTGTCCGATTCTTAAAAATCAGGACTGGTTTGGCAGTCGAACCGTCGGTTTGAATCAGTTTTAGCTGGTTCATTGCAGAGCCCATTTTAGGGAAAATCCGGACCGACTAGCTAACCGGTTCTCGGTCGAACTAGCCGGTCTGATCCGGTTTTCAAAATAATGATATTTATTACATCATTATGTTAAACCCGGTTGAACCATTGAATCTTGAACATTGATCCTCTCCTTCCAGTTCTTTGTCTGGTATGGTTTTCAAAACCTTGGTCTCAGGCATTCGAATTACATAAACTCCAATCTTATCAATGCATAGGGCTAACACACGCACTGAGGTTTTGTTTTCTCGAAAAGGTTTCTACAAACCTAAAAGAAGGAGAAAGTGCCTTTCTCCTCTGCCAACCCTATACCGATTGGGTTCCTGACCAATCAAGCTGAACAAGTCATGTTTGATTGCTAGATAGTGACCTAAGTAACCTACCAATGAAGCTTTCACTCTAGTAGCTTAGGCTATAGTTGAACTTAATAGAAACAATTAGCTGAAACTTACCTAAGAATTTCTGAGCGGTAGTTAGTTAAAGCCATATTTTCTATATAATTATTATTTTGCTATATTTCTTTTGATTGTATTAGTGAACATGGGAGGGCAAGAAAGCATGCTAGTTATGGGTATAGTGATATGGTTAGCACAAGGCAATGCATGTTTTGACTGTCATTGATGGTCAGTTGAATTTGATACCAATTAGTGGTTTCGAACCTTGGGTATGCATAAGCTGTGCAGTTATTTTTGAATTGCATAAATTTGGTCATGCTGGAACACCTTTACTTTTTAGGCGTAATTACTTTGGACTATTATACTTCAAATTGCATACTTTTGTGTTTTTTTAATGTCATCATCAGATTTAGATGAGGGATAATGATAGTATAGTGTGCAGACTTAGAAGTGGTTTGTTTGTCCCTTTTGTGGTCTTGAAGTCATGGGGATTGAGTCA
>NW_021585724.1:0-246 GCF_001605985.2 Dendrobium catenatum
TCCCCAAGATGACATCGGTACTCCCCAACTCTAAGGGAAGGTAATCCTCCCTTACCTGCATCTCTTGAATGGACAATACCACTCCCCTGCAAACTCCTCTCCCCATCTCCACCTTCCCCGTGCCCATCATCACTCCATATCCTCCCGTGTCCACTAATTTCACTCTTAACAGATGTACAATCTAGTTAGAGATGAAATTGTGTGTGGCCCCACTGTCGATCAACACCACCAACTACTGATCCCCTA
>NW_021585725.1:0-205 GCF_001605985.2 Dendrobium catenatum
AATTGAGTCAAATTTAGTGTCGTTGAGTTCGTAATTCTGAGACGTTTAGTTCGACTGTAAGTTTCCTGAATTTGAGTTCGAAGTTTCTAACTATCAATGATCTACTTAATAAATAATAATAATTGAACATATGCACATATATGAATGAATGAATTAATAAATTAATGCTCTAATTTATTTATTTTATGTACCAAATAAATATATA
>NW_021585726.1:0-205 GCF_001605985.2 Dendrobium catenatum
CCATTTAAACTTACTGACACTCTCAGCCCTTAGGAAATTTTTCACTGAATTTAGAAGTCATTAAGCCTCTTAAACAATTTTCTTAAGTTTAAACCTTAATTAAGCCACTAAAACTTCGAGAAAATGTAATAAATCCATTTTAAACCCAAAAATTATGTGTAAGCCCTCTAACTGACCAGAATTCAGCCCTTAACCAATGAAAATT